>NW_027508726.1:510000-522500 GCF_051911475.1 Siphateles boraxobius
TGCATAATTAAGTTCTCTTTCATGTCTTTTTGCACTTGAAAATCTTTTAAATCATATTAAAATGTGCACAAAGGAATCGATAAGTGGAATTAAAATTTTAATTTTATTACAAGTATGCAATTCCTGACCTTAAGTATCCGATTCCAGAATTTGAAGCGGTTTTCGTTTCCCATCTTAGACTCTGGTATTGTTGGTTAATATTGTTGCCTCGCTCCTGTGGCCTATAGAAAAATAAAAGTTGGTAACACTTTTAATGCATTAACTAATATAAAATAACAATGAGTAAAAATATGTTTACAGCTGTATTCATGTTAATTTTAGTGCATTAACTAATTTCACCAGATACAACTTAAAAATCTTGAAAATGTATTAGGGAATGTTGAGATTAACATTATTTAAGATAAATTATTGTTAGTAAATGAAAGCTTATTGTAAAGTGTTACCGAAAACTTTCAGTGGTGGAAAAGGTTACTATATGTTGATGAAAGATTTTGAAGTCAAACTTTTTGTTTCTTCAGAATAACAAGAATCTTGAACAAATAAACTGAGAAAGTAATTAGCATCTGTTTTTAGTTTAAAGGGGTTCTTAATTACGATTTCACTTTTTTAACTTTAGTTAGTGTGTAATGTTGCTGTTTGAGCATAAACAACATCTGCAAAGTTACGACACTCAAAGTTCAATGCAAAGGGAGATATTTTGTTTTACAGAAATCGCTTTTTAAACAAACGGCTGGTAGAGACTACAACAAGCTTCTTCCCGGGTTGATGACATCACAACCCCTACATTGTCCTAATGCTGATGAACTTGGAGGTTAACATTTATTTTTAACACTGTTCCTGAACATTATAACCTCAATGTTTGTCTGTGCGCTGCACATTTTACGGAGAACAGCTTCCAGAAGAGAGGACAATGCAAAAAGCTTCTCCTGAAAGATGGAGCCTGTTACGACCTGTGTCTGTGTAGCTAATTATTTTCTTTATTGCTCTGTTCCTTTTCTCTCTCTCTCTTTTTTTTGTTTGTTTTTTTTTTCCTGATTTTTAATAGGTTGCCCAATGATTGAAGTGAACGAACGCCATTGGTTGTCCAGTCAGGGCGTGGTCTTTATAAGGACGCTGCTGGCACTCGTCTAGGAGAGCTCATTCTTGGTTCGGTCGCACGTGGGTTGAGAGCTCCGGAATCCCTCCTCCGGCCGATGATCAAATTGTGTATTAGAAACTTTGATTAGTTCAAGTGAACGTGCATTTTGAGATAATCTCTGAACCGTTCTCCTAATGTCTAAACCATCTTAACAGTGTGGAGCGTAGGGGTGTCCTGCCTTGTTTATTTTGTAAATTGTTTGATCTCTGTTTTTGGGCAGGGAGTTAGGTAAGATAAATGTATTTTCTTTTGTTATTTGAGTAAGTTATTAATTTCCCCTTTTACTTTTTATATTCGTTTTGTTTGTTATTTTGGCCTTTTGGACACCCTGAAGATTTGCTCTTTATTTCACTTGTTATTCTTTAATAAATTTCTTACTTTTGATTTAATTTTGTGCATGAGTTTTTTTTTGATTATCGACCGGAGTGATTCGTTGCTGGGGTTCCATACCACAACCCAATAGTTATTTATTACGCCTCTTTAGTGATTTATATTTCCCCTAGAGTCGGGGCGTAATAGAGCCATTCACATTTTGTCGGGACAATCTGTTGTTTATGGATCAGAACTTGTAAGTATGTCTTATTATTTGAAGTTGAGTCAATTAACAGTTCCAGTTATAAGCTTTATGTAGTTGCTAAGCTATGATGTAAAGGAAGGTCAAAGCTTTGCCTCCGCTAACATGCTAACTAACATTACAGTATTGATGTAGTGTTTACCGGAGCTTTTGTAGGCTTTTGCTTTGGTTCACCGCCCCTTAGGAAAATTATCCATGATTTTGTGATCGATTACGGTTTGTATTACCATAGTTTTCCGACAAATATGATTACATGGTGGATAACATCGTATCGATAAGAAAATACCAAATACCAAAATAGCCTACTTATCACTCTGAAACGTCCTGTGAAATCCGTGATTGAAATCCGCACAATCCTCTTGTTGTTTAACATTAGCCCTATTCGCACAGGATTAGTACTATCTGGGGACCTGGTGTGATTTAGAAATTACCCCCCCACATCTGAATTTCATGTGGCGCATTCGCACGGGATAGCGAAAGCCTGTGATTTTGCTCAAATTTACTGACTTATCTCCCGGATATGACGTCAATAGGCTATTGCTTGGAAATGTCTTTTCGTTATAGGTCTAGCTGTATGATATATTATGACATAAATAGGATAAAGTTCCTTACCGCATGCTGCTATACATGTCATTCATCTCCATCTAATCATTCTTTTTGTTTTTGCTCTTCTGATGATTTTCAGCTTTCACTTTCTGCAAATTGTGTAGTTGTGTATAGCGATATGACCCAGCACCCAAAACACTATCAAAACACTCCAACAAAGCCTCCATTCTTTGCGAAAGATGGATAAAAAGGCGCACATGAAACAAAAACCTCGAAAAAATTATATACGATCCGGCCAAATCACAGCGATGCCGATTTTCACGGGACTAATATTACCACAGGACCTCGTGTTCGGCGAAATATACTGGGTAATTTGCGGGGGAATTTTTACTTTACAAATTACAGACATGGCCGATTCGCACGGCATTAAGATCACAGACAACCTCCACAATTATTACAAATGACTAGAGCAGGGGTTTTCAAACTGTGGGTCGAGACCCATTTGTGGGTCGCAGATTGGGAAGAGGTGGGTCGCGCAGTCACTATTGGCTGCAGCGAAATTTACGCGCGGCGTTCTCCTTTTTCCAAAGCGCTAGGGCGGTTGCGCTCCGGAGGCGTCTGTCGTTGCTAAGCGCAACCATCAGCTGCGCTCTCCGTTACAGCAAGGAAAACGCTTGCGGCATTCTGAAAAGTTGAGATGTTTTTATCTCGATGCGGCGCGGACGCGCTTGGAAAAAACGAGCGCGTCG
This sequence comes from Siphateles boraxobius, assembly GCF_051911475.1. Lineage (NCBI taxonomy): Eukaryota > Metazoa > Chordata > Actinopteri > Cypriniformes > Leuciscidae > Siphateles > Siphateles boraxobius. Next base: position 513,008 of record NW_027508726.1, read on the forward strand.
CACCGCGAGCTTCCATTATGAGCGCGCATACCGCGCGCCTACATTTGAATATGCGATATGTGAACAGGCCCTTAATCTGTCGTCTGTTCAACACAGCGCTGTTGTCTTTCAGATATGGTCTTCGTAAGAGTGCGTTGTTTGCATTCCCTCGCATGCATTTTGCTAACTACCAACACAAGGAAATTTTTTATGTAAAACGTATTTCACATGTACACACACGAGGACGAAAGTGTTTTCTGCGCTGAACAACGTGGTGAGTTTAACAACACTTTTAGCAGAAATATTAGTATTGAAATTCTAGGTCATGGGCCTACTGTCAAATTAAATAATTTAGAAAATAAAATTATTTGTTGTTATATCAAAACTTTGGTTAAGATTAAAATTACTTAATCTTTAATTTCTTTGTGTCTGGGTAAATTAGTTGAGGCAGCAGACAAGAACTACTCGGTATTCTTCCCTTTATTTCAACAGCCATTAGGCTGCTATTTTAATTCTACATTATTTTGATAATGTACCATAAGTTTGTATTGCAGTTAAACTTGTATGTCTTTCATACTATGACAAGGAGAAAACTGCTCTGAAGAGATCTAACGCCTTCCACCCCACCCCACATTCATGCTTTTTAAAAATCATTTTGGTGGGTCTTGAGATAGATTATTCTTGTCTAGTTGGGTCCTGGAATGGAAAAGTTTGGGAACCCCTGGACTACAGGTCACCAGGTAATACTTATCCCGTGCGAATAGGGCTATTGTCATGGTCTGAATCGGGCTCAAAATCGTTAATATTTATCTGAGTAGAGCTCGCGGTTATGAAGGGGCGGGACATTTCTCGATCAAGCACTGCCAATCACAACACACTAGGTAAGCTAACCAATCACAGCACATTTTGTATTTCTGAAGGAGGGGCTTCATCGAAAACGACGTGTTCAACCAGAATGGGGAGAGAGGAGCCCCATTGTAGTAATGCAAAATATGTGAAAAATGTTTTTTTTTTGCTAACAATCAAGCATGAAAACCTATTCAAGTACACCCCAAAAACAAAATCAATACTTCGTGAAAGAGCATAATAGGACCGCTTTAAAGAGCAGTTATCTTAAAAAGAATCCCTCCGTGAGAAAAATGTAAAACGATCTCGGTGTGTGTCTCGGTTTCCTCTCATCTCACAGGAAAGCAAACTGAAGGAAGTGCATAAGAGAACAGAGACAGCATGAGTGAAGAGCTCTGAGTTCAGCACCTCTGCGGGAGATTTCATCCCAGCGGGCCGTCGACAGCCTGAAGACCTTCCTCTGAGGGGCTTCACCCTTTCAGACAGGACCAGTGGGTGGGTGGGTGGATGGATAGACAAAGTTTTGGTGCTAAATAGGAATAGGATCTACCGCCAGCAGTCGATTTAGATATTCTAGGTATTATCAACTGGCCAGAACTTTGAGATCGCAATAGACGTGAAGGACTATAATGAGTTAAGAGCTCGCTCAAGTACTGGGGAGCTAAACCATTTAGTGCTTTGTAAGTAATCAGCAATATTTTTAAATTTATATGATGTTTAATAGGGAGCCAATGCAGTGTTGACACAACCGGGCTAATATGGTCGTACTTCCTGGTTCTGGTAAGAAATCTAGCGGCGGCATTTTGGACCAGCTGTAGTTTGTTTATTAAGCGTGCAGGGCAACCACCCAGTGGAGCATTACAATAATCTAGCCTTGATATCATGAACGCATGAACTAATTGTTCTGCATTCAGCATTAAACAGGCCAATTCCATGTTTCCTCCAAACAATATTTTCTTAATTATCAAGACAGGCAAATGAAAGGTCAATCAAAAACATGTATTAATTGTGTGGCACAAACACGTTTATTCAACAGAATCTCTGCTTGGAGAAACTTGCCTGTTTGATTTTGGCCAAATTAAAGATACATTGTCTAGGAATCTGCATATGTGGTGCATACAGGATTGAACAGGTCACACAGACCTTTTACATACATTTGTCCTCGGGTTAAAGAAAACTGAGGAATATTTTGGATGGCAGCCTCTCAGTTTATTACTTAAACCAAGAATTATTAAACATTTAAAGGTGAATCCAGTATTAAGGGAAGCTGGTGTGCCTTCTAAAATGCCAAATAATTTGGATAAGACATTTTTCTTATTGTTTAAAAGGGTTGAAATGTGAAATTTATCAATTTATGAAACTTTTTGTTTTGAGGATGTTACCATCAGGGCCGTACGCAGGCTTTATAAATACTGAGGTCCTAAAAGTAATCTTGCTAGGGGTGTTCGGGGGCATGTCTGATGTCGACATGTACATTTTAAGGTGTTTGAAGGCCAAAAAAATAGACGACAGTAGCTTTAAAAGCATGTCAGTTTTGTCAAGCCGATTACAGATTCTTAAACATGAGAATCAGTTTAAATGTCGCAATGAATGATCCACACCTCAAAATGGAAATGCTGAATTTTTTTATGCTTATTGTTGACAATACACAATCTCAAATATTCGAAACGGGAATGGCCTTAAATAAATGATTCAAGGATTATTTTGCATAGATTTTACATTTCAATCAAATGCCAGTGCAATCCTTCTGTTTGCAGAGGCATATGAGCAATAAGTATGATAATCAAAGATCAGTTTCAGCTAGCCTACTTTTCTTTCCTAAATTAATCAATGTTTTTGGACTAATCTGTTCATTTAATGGTTCAATTGTTCACTCATGAAGACATTCACTTGTCGCCACCTACTGGCTTAATGGTGCAAGTTGCGCAAACACAGACAATAATAATGGCAACATGTTTTTTTTTTAAACGTTGCTACCTAAAGTTGTTCTATATCTAATTTAATTCTCTGAAATAATCTAAACTGCTAATTCAATATATATATATATATTACATGCCAGAACCGATCACGGAGAAGTCTTCTGTCCTATTGTAAGTATTAAAGTGCTAATTATTTACACTAGTAGGCCTAGTGTCATTTTACGCATCGTAAATTAATATATCTATAAACTTGCCTTGACTTCCAAAGTATATATTAAAATATAATATATAGGCAAGGCAATTTTATTATAGCAAATAAACAATGGTAATTCAAACGGCTTTACATAAAAATCATTTTCAAAAATCATAAAACAATCATAACAGATGAATCATAATAAATAGAATTAACAATAAAAAGTATAAAATAAAAATATTGATAAACATTTATTTGATTCAGTTTTAATTTTAATTGCAGTTTTATAGTTTTCGTGATTTAAAATTAAACTTGTTTCAGGAAACAGTTTTAACTTTAAGTTTAAGTAACCAAAAAAAAAAAAAAATCCAGCTTGATTTCAATTAACAAAAACGTTTTTAGTAGTTGCCATTTTAGCTATCTGAGGAACTGATAGAAATCTCCATATCGTTCCAGATCTCCATGACTTCTGTTCTTATGTGGAACATAAAAGAAGATGAAAGCCAATGGGGTCCAAAAACAACAACAATATGGCACATAAAAACCAGCTGTTACTGGTCGCTTTACATGAAGCTCAGACAGTCTGTGTACGTGGGTGTTTTCAGACAGAATAAGTTGCAAAGTGGGCGAGACTTTATGCTGACAGTGAAAAGCCTGGCTAACAAGACTATTGTTTGATCAGGCAATCTTTGACCAACACAAGTGACCCTCAATCCTCTGTGATGAAGTCATGATACAGAACGGCTGGAGTTTAGTGAAGAACGAGACCTCAGGACTGATGAACTACACCAGAGAGAGAGAGAGAGAGAGAGAGAGAGAGAGAGAGAGAGAGAGAGAGAGAGAGAGAGAGAGAGAGAGAGAGAGAGAGAGAGAGAGAGAGAGAGAGAGAATCCTCAGAGAGAGAGAGAGAGAGAGAGAGGTTATCCTCAGAGAGAGAGAGAGAGATTTGAGCAGAACTCAATCAACTGCTGCTCATTACACACACGCTCACGTGCACACACACACACACACTTATACAGTCACACACACACACACACACGTATACAAACGAGCACGCGCACAGACACACACTTACACACACATACATACACACACACTTACAGACACACATTTATACAGACGCACACACACTCACACATACACACACTTATATAGACGCGCACACACACACTTATACAGACGTGCGCGCACACACACACACTTACACAGACGCACGCAAACACACACACGAACACACACACACACACACACACACACACACACACACACACACACACACACACACTCTTTCAAAAACACACACACACACGCGGTGTGAACACAGCGTTATCTCGCCCTTCACAGAACAGAGCCGTCAGCGAGTCTTTCAGTAACAGCGAAACTCGTTTGATCATGTCTGAATGAACATTTTTTTCTTTTAATGTCTGGATGAACAAATGAAAAGGAGAATTATGTGAATGTTCGTCCTCACTTGCAAGACAATCTTTTTTTAAAACGAAACGAGAAACGCGTGTATATAAGCAAACGCTTACTAACGGCGAGTCGATATTGAGAACTTTAGGCCTATATTTGAACACTTCCAGTCGTCAAACAAGTTTGTTCTATATAGTATGAATGTAATATGTACGTATTACATTCCCCATGCTGTCATTATCATGTGATCTACTATAATAACTGCATCTGAAATCACATAGGCCTACTCTCATAAGTTAGTAGCCTACTTATTTGATATTATTTGAATTCAGAAATAGGCTATTCTTTAGTCACATACTGTTTTTCGCCTACTATATAGCTATATACTATATACACACTATATAGTAGGCCTATGTGATTTCGGACACAGATTATGCGTTCAGATGCTACTTTTGCCGCACAGTTTTTCTCATACTATATAGTTGGCCTAGGGAAGTATTTGATTTCGGATGCAGCGCAAGTCAATTATAGCTATTTGTATTTTTCATAATTTGGGTAATGGTTTTTGAACAAACTCGAAACACTAGTTATTAAATGCCACTGTGAAACACCAGATCAGATTATGATGAAATCTGCGTCAGATTGTGCTCTTCTGTTTGGTACCTCGAACTGTAGATTGCTGAGGAAAAGTGTTGTTACTTTGCTAAGTGATCAGATTTATGAGTTTTGCTTGGCGGACAAAAAAGGGATACATTTTTTTCTTTCACAAACTGACATATTAGCATTTACTTCTGCAAAGCAAAGCATCACTCAGTAGAAAATGCAAAAAATATTAATTTAATAATAGTATTATTCATAAAGTTTTAGTACACAACTCTTCAAAAGTTTGGGGTTGGTAAGAATTTTTTTTCTTCTTCTATTACTGCATTTATTTGTAAAACATACAGTTAAAACAGTGAAATATTATTAGGCCTACAAGCTTTTTCTATGTGAATATATAATAAAGTGTAATTCATTCCTGTGATCAAAGCTGAATTTTCAGCATCATTACTCCAGTCTTCAGTGTCACATGATCCTTCAGAAATCACTATAATATGATGATTTGATGCTCAAGAAACATTTATGATTATTATCAATGTTGAAAACAGTTGTGCTGATTCATATTTCTCTGGAATCTGTGATTTTTTAAAAATTCATTGATGAATAGAAAGTTCAAACGAACAGCATTTGTTTGAATTAGAAATCTTTTGTAATATTATTATAAATAGTCTATATTTTGATCAATTTAATGCATCCTTGCTGAATAAAAATATTAATTTCTTTCCCAATTAAACAGTTTGTACCGCCCCAAAAAATGTGCATGCTTTTCCATGGTATATTTTATGCTTATAGACTGGTAGGAAGGGAATTTTTGGAGTATAATGCCAGCAAACACCTGACAGACACAAACAGCAGAAGAGAATGACTGCTGAGAGCTAATCCTAAATTTACCTCAGATATAAATCAGGATCAGCCCACACACACACACACACACTCACACACACAGCTGTAGTCATGGAGACTGACCCGCAGCGATGGAGAATATTCTCTCCAGATATAGACTCTCAGAACAAACACACCTGAATATAGGATGAACACACTTGCAATCAGTCAATCTGCAGAGCTCAGATGAACACGTGACACTGTTTACTGCCGTTAATAATCTCGAATAGCTCCTGAAAGTTTCGATTACTTGAAATGTAACAATCTTCCCAGTTGGATTGGTGTTGGTTTAGCCGGGAAAAGCATGCACAGTAAAACCAGGACTGTGTAGGCTATTAACCAAGCGGGAACCTTCCTGTCTCTCTCTTGAATTCAACACGGAAGTGACTTAAACCGCGGTGCTTTTCCTTAGATGAGCGTCTGGAGATGCTGGAGAGGCAGATATTTGGCTAAACACACAGTGACACTCCATTTATACGCCAAAAATATGATACGCAGTTTTCGCGTGCATATGATACACACTTTATGGCGTGTAATACGCACGCAAACCCCACCTCTAATCCTAACCAAGGGGTTTTCAGTGCGTAGCATATGCACGCTGAAACCATTTTTGGCGTATAAATGGCACGAGAAATAACATTCGTGGTATAGATACGCACTTTAATGAGATTGTGTTGTTATAATGTTAAAGTGAGATTTCCAAGCTCAGAAAGGCACTATATACCCTTGTGAAAGAAGGACACTTTAGCACACTTTTAAAAAGTGTAGCCTGCTTATAATGGAAATTCATTTGATGATTGATCATAAATGTGTGTGTAACCACCCTATAATGGTAAAAATCCACTCACTCCTTTTTTTATATTCCCCAAAAGTGTCTCACGAATCTGGGATAAAAAAAATGCAAGCCGTCTAGCCAACCGGTAACCTTCGTGTCTCTCTCCTGAATCCAACACAGAAGTGACTAAAACTGCAGTTCATGGACTGGCCACTAGAGACTAGAGAGTAAATCCCATAAACCCTCATGTTAAAATGCCCAACTTTACAGCAGAAAAAAAAACGTTTACAGCCTGGTACAAAAAGTGGTTTTGGCCTATATAGCTAATTTTTCCCTTCATGACGACTTTGGGGTGGGGTGGGGGTTATAACTCATCCGTTTAAATTATATTAAGTCTTAAAGTTGTGCATAATTAAGGGTGTGGCCAATTGAGTGTCACAGGATGTCACTTCTAGCCATTTGTCTGTTAGCGTCGCATCACCTCAGCTAATCGCCTCGCTGCCAAGATGGCGACGGCCGTCTCTGCCCACTTTGGGCTTCAAAAACGCTCTTCAGAAACACTACAGGTGACATCACACACACTACATCCATATTTTTTTTACAGTCTATGGTATTAACTTTTTCCCCACCGTTGAGTTTTTCCAGCAATCCCATGTTTTCAGTGTTATATGGTAGGGGGCGCAGTTATGGGTCTTCTGAAATACTACAGCATCTCTGGAGCCAAAAACAAGTGAAGAAGAAGATCTGTGTAAACCAGAAGGAGTGTTTAACATACACTCGCAAACTTCCCTAAGCATTGAATTTCCGCCACCATTTTGAAGTGAGTTTGTCAACTTGGCGAGGGAAGTTTATTTGGACTTTGCTATGTTTCACCCGCTTCACTTGAAATGGGCCTCAGTTTCGAAAAAGAGCCATCAAGGAAAGTAAAAGGTGCTGGGGGCAAAAATGTATTCAATTCACATTTATTTGTATAGCGCTTTTCACAATACACCGTTTCAAAGCAGTTTTACAGAAAATGCATGAGTCCACATTACAATTGATCTGTTATCAGAGGTAACTGTCTTTTGTTATGTATTTCAGAAATGTACATATACAAAATCACAGTTAGCTAAAAATATATTAATTTAAACAATGTAATAATTTAAAGCAGAAACAATGAGCTCATTGAAGAAATGAATACTTGTTTGTTAACAAATGATTATGACATTTAAAAAAAATGTAGAATTGTTGCTTGTTGATTCAGTGAATAAAATGCCCCTGTTCTCAGTATATTAGATGATTTTTGTGCTGTGGGTAACCTGTCATTTAAACAGCATCTTATCATCTGCCAGGCAGGAACTAAACCCTCACACACACACACGCACACACACCTTTACCCCAGTGAACCGTTCCAGCCCCCTGATTTAAATGATTGCTAGTCTCTCGTCAGTCACTTGTATTAGAGCATCAGCGTTGGTTAGCCTATTTCTTTGAGCATCTTGGTCGCACTACATCCATAAAGCCTGCAAACACTCTACAGAACTCCCAAAATGTTTATTTATCTGGCAGAATTGTAATTAATTATGTTGGGCATTTCATAGATTATTGTAAATTTGACTTTACTGTACTACAGTAAGGGTATATCAACAGTTGAAAGCCAAATCTAGCAGAAAAAACATAAAAAATATATGAAAATATAAGAACATATAAAAATAAAAAAGTAATGCACATAACAAATATAAAAAAATCCTAATTATTAATAAATAATATATATATACTGTATATATATGAAATATATAGTTGAAAGATACATCCTACGGATGCGCTGGGACGCATCATCAGTGATGCATTTACTATATATGTATATATATATATATATATATATAGTGTGTTTGTGTGTGTATATATATATATAGTGTGTTTATATGTATGGGTATTAGGGGTGTAACGGTACACAAACATGACAGTTCGACACGTACCTCGGTATTTCACCGTTTCACATCGGTTCATTTCTTTAGTGAACTACCTTAGCCTGCTGTCGACACTAAATGCCTGAGGTAAATGTAATAATACGTGAGATGATTTTCTCATGCCGTCGATTATTGATATCTTTCCGCAGTTGAAACACTGGTTGAGAGATGTAAACATATCGGGCCTTTCTCAATCTGTGTACTTGTGTTCTTGTGAAACATCATCTTTTGTGGCCCAAATACTGTCCCAATACACAAGTTTGCATTTTGGCAAGAACGGTTAAAAATCCCAGATATGTTCTTGACACGCCCATTTTACCGAGGATGCATCGGTTGGTAACTTGTGTGAACTTGACGGCAGCAATATCCCAGCATTCATTTCGGCATTCGAGGAAGGAGCGGGAAGCAGAGAGAGGCAGTCGTTTTCTACAATTTCGTACGCTATTTCATCACTAAATTCACTTCTGAGAACATTTGATGCGAGAAATCAACTGTGTAGATTTAAAATATTGGCATTTTTACGAAAATTTATGGCGAAAATGTGCTCAAAAGTTTTCGGAAGTGAGAATCTCCATAAGCGCCAGCGGGTGTAACGATACACAGACTCATCGTCTCAAACCGTCTGCAGGTTCTGTATGCTCGTCACCTTGTGACTTCATTCTTCTAGGAACAACTAGCAAGAGCGTTCTCCCCAAGAACACTAGTCCGTTCTTTGCATTCTTGGTTTTGAGAAACACCCTTCATCATCATCTCTTCTTCTGTGCTTTTTACTGGTAAATAGCTTTGCATTACCGCACGGATTCTGGATTGGAGTGTAGATATCCTGTGAATGTATATATTTATAGCCTATGAATGTATGTGTGTATAATATATATATATGTGTGTGTGTGTATGTGTTTGTTATGTTAAGCCAGAACAGACCACAGAGCAGTCTTCT
>NW_027508726.1:532500-567500 GCF_051911475.1 Siphateles boraxobius
CAATTGCGAGTTATAAAGTCAGAATTGCGAGAGAAAGACTTTTTCCTCGCAATTCAGACTTTATATCTCGCAATTCTAACATATTTTCTCAGAATTGTGAGATATAAACTGGCAATTGCGAGTTTTAAAGTCCAATTCTATGGGAAAAAAAGACTGACTTTTTCCCCCCTCAGAATAGTTTATATCTCACAATTCTGACTTTATAACACGCAATTGCGTATTATAAAGTCATAAAGTCGAGATATAAACGTGCAATTCTGAGAGAAAAAGTCAGAATTTCATGAATATTTCTCGCAATTGCGAGTTTATATCTCATAATTCTTACTTTACAACACGCTATTGCGACTTTATATCAATCAATTCTGAATTTATATCTCACAATTCTGTGAGAAAAAAAGTCAGAATTGTGAGATAAAAAGTCGCATTTTCAGAATCTTTTTTATTTTTCATTCTGTGGCGGAAACAAGCTTCCACACTTACACATAGTCAAAAGTGTAGTTGTGCAAGACCAGTTTCAGAGACTGAAGACCAAACTGGGGTAACGGCCAAATCCTAGAGCGGCAGCACAGAAAATAAGACACTGGGTTGTTTTAACCCAATTTTGGGTCAAATATGGACAAACCTAAACGTTGGGTTAAAATTTTAATAAAAAAATTTAACCCAACGCCTGAGTTTGTCAACATTTTACCCAGAATTGGGTTGAAACAACCCAGCATTTTTTACAGTGACAGTTGTGACCTCTGAGCTCAGGCCCAGCAGGTGTGTTCTGATTGGACGAGAGAGGCGGCAAGCCCAGCAGGTGTGTTCTGATTGGACGAGAGAGGCAGCAAGCCCAGCAGGTGTGTTCTGATTGGACGAGAGATGCGGCTAGCCCAGCAGGTGTGTTCTGATTGGACGAGAGAGGCGGCAAGCCCAGCAGGTGTGTTCGGATTGGACGAGAAAGGTGGCAAGCCCAGCAGGTGTGTTCTGATTGGACGACAGAGACGGCTTCATTATACACTTCACCGCTGTCAGTCAAAACGCATCAGAGTTCACAAACAGAGCAACAGAAAACCTTTCTCTCTCTCGTACACCGCAAACCAATCTTTCATATGAATAGTGGATGTAAATTTCACAGTGCTGTGAGATAAAAATGATTATCATGGCTCTATTGGATACATTATACCGATGAAACCTGGCCTATATGACTAACTCGGGCTCATTTACTGTCTTATTTATATTGATTAATGAGTGGTGTCGCTGTAAAATAAATACATTTATCGAAATAACATATAGGCCTATATGCAAATAAATGTAACAAATAAAAATGTAAATATAATTATAACAGTAAATAGTATTGCACAAAAGGAATATATATATATATTTTTTATTTATCATTATATATATATATATCAGGGACGTGCAGTCAGGGTAGGCAGGGTAGGCAGTGCCTCACCAAAGGAAATGTTGACATTACATTTATTAATTCCAAGAGCTTTATTAGTTCACCACATTATTAATTGCATTTATTTTATTCCAAATATTAATTTTTGTAACACAATTTTTCAGGAATACACATATAATATACTCCTTTTGCCATTGTTTGCTCCTAAAAATCATTGTTTCATGCAGAAAATTCAAGGGCATGGCCATTGAGGCAGAGGTTAGCAGTGCCTCTTTGGTCCATAGAACGTAGTTTACGTAGATTTGCGCATGTCAGTCAGTTCTCGTGCTGTCTTGAATTATCAACATTGAGGCAGAGACCGAGCGTGCTTCGTGTCACGTGATCCACTCGCTCTCACTCACTCCGCGCTTCAAGCTTTTTTTTTTTTTTCCGCGCTTCAAGCTACTTAGCATCTAGCGGCGCCTAGCGTTGGAAGCGTCCTATGAAGAAAAAGAGCTGTGGTCGCTAAAGGGAAAGTCCATGCGTCTATCCCTCTGGACAAAGATGTCAATTACTTTGTTGTAAAAGTCCTCTTTGTTGGGTGTATTTCTCAATTTCACGAGTCTCTCCTTTTCAATGGAAATAGGAGCCAGGAGGAAAGTCTGTTCTGCTCCATTCACGTCAGAGGCGCCCGCGCCATTGGATGTGCAGTTGCCGCAGCACAGCCTATGAGCGAGCCATACGCTCACTATGCTAACGTTAGCTGTGCAGCTGCAAATGCGTTTTACATATAGGCTTCAGTAAATCGAGGAAAATGAGTTTCGTCTACAAATAAAAGTAAGCACCCCCTTTAAAACCCTTATATTGTCTTGTGTGTGTTGTCTGATGGTGGGCTAACAGTTATAGGCCTGCTGTGCGCTGACACCAAAATGTTCTCTCTTCCATACCCTGGTGCGCCGTCACCTCTGCCATATTTGTACTGTAGGTCTATCTGTGCGATTATGGTGCATTTCGTTAGGGTTAAATGCTGTTTTGTAGTTCTCTTTTTTTAATCCTGGTGCGCCGTCGCCAGACGCTCATTGCGTGTCGGTGTGTGCGCCTTGCGCAGTTTGTAGGAGCGAATTTAAGCTGTTTTTGTACTGTAAAGCTGTACTGCTGACACAATGTTTTCTGACTGTAGCCTATTCAAATCCTGGTGCGCCGTCACCAGAGTGACCAGACCAATAGTGTGTATGTGGCTGTCTGTGCGCGTTTGCGCATTTTGAAGGAATGACTAGGCTGCTTGTCGGTTCGCTGACAACACGCCGCCTCCCTCTCTTACCGTGTCCCGCACAAAACATTTGTTTGTTGTATAAGTCATAAGATAGATGTGTCCATTCATTTGATTATTAGATTTGATTGTGCATTAGCCTCACATATGACTGACTTTGCTGTATGCAGGCAGCGATGTGATGATGCCTGATATGAACTTGGGTTGCTACATTAACTGAATGAATGAACATATATATGCCACATTGATAGGTCACAGCCTACCCATGACAAGATTTCACCACACGTTACTGATATATATATATATATATATATATATATATATATATATATATATATATATATATATATATATATATATATATGATATACTTATATATATCATATATATATATAAGTACAAAGTACAAATCAAAAAGTTAAATAATATTACAATTAAATTATTAATACAATTCTGGTTGTTAATAATAAGCATGTTTTTGCTATAGTAAACAGTGTTGCGAAAAGGAAAATAATTATATATATATAATGATAAACAATAATAAAATCAATAATAAATAATTAGTGTGTGTGTGTATAATATATACAGATAATACAAACAAAAATCAAAAAGTTAAATAATATTAAAATTAAATTATGATTGCAATTATTAACAATAAGAATGTATTTGGAAATACATAAGGAAAATAATACATAATATAAATAATAATATTGAATATATTATATTATGATAATTATAATATATTATAATAAATAATAATAATAATAATACATGTTTATTTTGATTTTATTATTTGCATTTATCACTGTTTTCCTCTGCTGTCGAGTCTATCAAAACATACCTGTGACCCACTAGTCAAGAAGCGCTGCCGTTGATAACACACACACACACACACACACACACACACACACACACACACACACACACACACACACACACACACACACACACAGTTTTTGTCAGGGCTTCTGAAAGCAAACACAAAAGAATTGCGGCAAAACACAACAAGCGGCCGCCAATAAAGCGCAAGCCTTTCAGAGCATCTCATCTCTCTTTCACTCACACACTCTTTTCATTTCAGCGAGTGGTGTGTAATTTTTGTTCTGCAGGGTATTGATGGTATATATCTCATTTGTGAGTTTCCATGGCCACTGCGAGTCCTTTATACGAGCGAAGACGCGGTGAACCCGGAGTGAATGTCTGACTGCTTTTAGAGGACAAGAACCCAAGACGTCGTTGAAACACGATACTGTGAAATTCATTTCAGAGTGAATTAAAGAGAGGAGGAGAAAGAGAAGAGAGTCTTACTCGTTTAAACTTAAAAATAAAAGTTCTTCTATTGTTCTTTTGCAGCACTTTAAGATCAGCAAATAATCTCTTTCTGCTATTTGGTTTTTAAAAGAATTTAAAAAAAAGAACACACACATACAAACACACTCTCTGTCACACACACACACAGTCACACATACACGTACACATTTTCCCACACGCACGCACACACACACACACACACACACACACACACACACACACACACACACACACACACACACACACACACACACACACACACACACACACACACACACACACACACACACACACACATCTTTGCTGCCTCAGGTGTCAGGGATTTCTGATGAACACAAACACACTCTCTCAGTGTCTTAATCTTCAAACGCAAGGAAACTCAATCAATATGCAGGAAAACAAAGACAAGTGTGTGAACCGATAAGCAGACGTGTGTGTGTGTGTGTGTGTGTGTGTGTGTAGAAGATGGTGAACTAAAACACACTGTACACACAGTTTAAAAGATTGCAGTCAGTTATTTAAGTCTCTTCTGCTCACCCAGGCTGCATTTAAAATGGTAAAATACAGTAAAATCAGTAATGAAATATTATTGCAGTGTAAATCAGCTGTTTTCTATGTGAATATATAATAAAGTGTAATTTATTCCTGTGATCAAAGCTGAATTTTCAGCATCATTACTCCAGTCTTCAGTGTCACATGATCCTTCAGAAATCACTATAATATGATGATTTGATGCTCAAGAAACATTTATGATTATACTTATCGATGAAGCAAACACTGAGTTTGTTAAGAGTTAACTTTATTTTCTTGCAGTCTCAGAAGGAGAAGTGCATTTTCACATTGAGTGCTGTAGTCAAGAGTCTATTTCCATGGCATAATTTGCATGAAATTACATATAGCATATGCTACAAAATGGTGTTTTCCCCTGACTTTTTGATCCAGCATAACACAGAAATCACCAATGAAGGAAACAATGCAACATGAGAAATAAAAAGGGGGTTTTTATTATAGAAACAGCAATATCATATTTTGCATTGTTTCTTTGTAAGTTTTTGTTGTTGTTGCATAACAGCAATTTAAAAGCCACATTTATTTCCTTCATTTTTATATATTTTGTCCATTTTAATTTCAGTTAAGGTTTTAGTCATTCTTTTGTGCAACAACACAGCTGATGCTTATTTTATTTAAAGGGGAAAGTCTGAAGAATAAATAATGTTGAAACTAGAAATGTATCTAGTTTCCCTCTATCAAAACAATTGCATAAAACACACTGAGTGCCATAATACACTGACATGGTCAAGTTGAGGCACATTAACTTGCTCTCAGAAGTTAAGAGTCTACCGTATATTTGAATTAAGGGTTTTGTTCATTTTAATAACTTCTGAAGCTAGCAAGATTTCAAATATGCAGTATTGTAAAAACATGTTTGAAACGAGTTTAATGTCTGCTAGGAAAGTGTGTTTGCTCTCCTCACACACTGTATTCACATCAGTAAACCAACATCTGCAACAAGAACCACAACTAATATAGTATATACTATAATGATAACAACACAGAGAAATGATATTGTTTGAATCACAGCTGATGAAAGATAAAAACACTGACAGCCAATCAGAATCCACCCTTTAAAAAGCTCAAGCGTTTGCACACTTATAATAAACAGAACGATATCGGCCGCTGGTGTACGCTAATATAGTTATTATTATCAGAGTCATCCTTCTTGGTGTGAACGGCTTTAACTCTAATCCCAATTCAGTTAAGGTTTTAGTAATTTGTGTGTGTTTTTGTGAATATTATCACTGTTTTTTTGTAAATACGCCGACATAGATTTTACGTTTTAAGGCCCTTGCACACCGAGTCCGAAATTCGCATCTGAAATTTTCGCACGTTAAAAAAAAAATTCGACCTCGCGTTATGTCAATCACGATTGCACACTGAATACGAAACTTTCGTGCGTCATGAAAAAAATCGGATCGTCTTCGATTTTCTGCGTTTTTCGCATCCGTAGCAAGCAGTTCGAATGGTGTTTTGACAATTCAGCGCCACCGAATCACGAATACGAAAAACGCATACGAAAATTTCGGACTCAGTGTGCATTGGCCTTTAGTTTATTTATAGTGTCTACTTATTTTAGTACTTCAACATATTGAACTAAAATGAGAAATGTTGCCTTGGCAACTAGCTGAAATAATAATCCGGTGCTTTAATGTTTCATCATGTCATCCAGAAGTGTAATCTGGAGTTTTGATCACAGCCGCTCATCATTTGCCTCAATAACATTTGCCCATTGTCTAAAAAAAGTACCTTTATAGACTCTGTCTGAATTCTCCCAGCTCAGGAACCAGAAGGAATAGGACTAAAACAGCAACACTGTCCTGCTGTCGTCCCTTATATATATATATATCATGATGATACCGACCCCTGAAACTGCCAGAGAGACACAAATCACAGACAATATGACTCTGAAACACTGTGACAGCAGCAGATCTGTTCATCTCCTGAGTTTGTGTTTGTGTGTGCGTGTGTGTGTGTGTGTGTTTGTAAAAACTCACCCAAAAACAACATGGTAATGTAAAGCAACAGGCCTGGAGAAGGACAAGCAAGAGACACAAAACACTTTTACAGCTCGGGTCAAAACCGTGCTCAGATTTCCTGACTTTCACTGTCTGCTCATTTCACAACAGTTCAGTTCTGAACCGAAACAATTCTAATCAAAATCTGCGTGAATAATGAGCTTGAATGAAAGCTAAAGAATAGATCTAATTCCACTTGGGTCATTTTTTGTCAAATCAGCCACATTTTGGAAAATTCCCCAGCTCAAATTAAAACTTTTGCTACTATTTTTCTGGGGAAAGCCACAATATTAAATGTCATGGATGAATATTTATTGAGTAAACCATTATTTTGTCAAAATGACAGTTTTCAGCTGAGATTTGGAGCCAAATTACAGGGGGGTGAAAATGATTTTAGAAAGATGGCAGTATAATTATTTTATTTTTACACAGAGATTAGGTCTGTTAGTAAAATCTGCCTACTTTATCTGCAATATTTCCTGCATTATATTCCAATGGTGACAGTTAAAAAACGGGGGGAAAGCAGTTTTCGGGTGTTTTCCCTTGATGTTTGCATCCCTGTAACTCAAGAAGTATTAAAGATATCTTAATATTCTTTTAAATTTACATTCTTAACAAACCTTTCTTTTGGTGTCTTCATTTTGAAGGCCCTATGTGGTTTAATTCCACAGATATTGGGATCTCAATATGGCTCCAAGAATCAATTGTTTGGTCAAAAACCAAACAATGGGTTTGGTGGGTCACTTTGCAGACAACGGATACTTTTTTCTTTTAAAGAGAAATGTCTGAAGAACAAATAATGTTGAAACTAGAAATGTTTCTTGTTTCTTTCTATGAAAACAATTGCATTGAACATTCCTGTCTGAGTGCCAAAATTATTTAATTTCCCAAGTTTGCATGCCTGTAATTCAAGAATTATTAAAGATATCTCAATATGATTTTACAATCTGGTTCTTAGCATACTTTTCTTTTTGTAAGTTCATTTTTAAGGCCCTATATGGTTAAATCCCACAAATTTGGGAATCTCAAAGCGGCTCCATGTCCAAAAGGTTGAATCTTACCTATTAAAAACCAAACATGGGTCACTTTGCACACAGCTGATGCTTGTTGTATTTAAAGGGGAAAGTCTGAAGAATAAATAATGTTGAAACTAGAAATGTATCTAGTTTCCCTCTATCAAAACAATTGCATAAAACACACTGAGTGCCATAATACACTGACATGGTCAAGTTGAGGCACATTAACTTGCTCTCAGAAGTTAAGAGTCTACCGTATATTTGAATTAAGGGTTTTGTTCATTTTAATAACTTCTGAAGCTAGCAAGATTTCAAATATGCAGTATTGTAAAAACATGTTTGAAACGAGTTTAATGTCTGCTAGGAAAGTGTGTTTGCTCTCCTCACACACTGTATTCACATCAGTAAACCAACATCTGCAACAAGAACCACAACTAATATAGTATATACTATAATGATAACAACACAGAGGAATGATATTGTTTGAATCACAGCTGATGAAAGATAAAAACACTGACAGCCAATCAGAATCCATCCTTTAAAAAGCTCAAGCGTTTGCACACTTATAATAAACAGAACGATATCGGCCGCTGGTGTACGCTAATATAGTTGTTATTATCCGAGTCATCCTTCTTGGTGTGAACGGCTTCAACTCTAATCCCAATTCCAGGAGAAAACCAATGAACAGACGATCAGATGAAGAGGAGCAGTCATGAAAACCGTAATGATTTAAATACAGCTGATAATGATTTATTTGAAAAACAACAGGATCTTCTTATTCTTAGTCTAACATTTTGTTTCCAATTACCTGATTCTAAATCACATTCTGATTCAGATTCTATTTCTTAATTATTATTATTAGTTCTTATATTAATGCTTGCGATTTTACTTTTAAGCTCCTGAAACAATACAATATGCTAATATACGAATATCAACATGCTGTTTTTTCAACTCAACTCTATTTTACAATATAAAACTGAACTTATGTGAAGAGTTTAGCATGTCATTGCATATGTAAACATGAGTGGCACTTTAATGTCAATGCCTGTTCAAATTAACTTAAATATGCCACATTATGTAAGTGATGTTACTTATTTTACATATCATAACAGGTTATTTACATATAAAGGTACAGTAAAAACAGCCGTTTAATTTTAAGTCCGAATGAGCCAGCAAAAAAGGATTATTATCGTTAACTGAAACCATTAAAAACATTTCTGTTAATCTAAATAAAGGTTAAATAAATATAATTGAGATATATATATATATATATATTAAATCTTAATATAAAATATAAATATTTTATTTATTAAATATAACTAAAATGTAATAAAACAATTATTTAATTTTTATTACGTTTAATAAAATATAAATTTAGTTTAAGCTAAGCTTAAACTAAAATTATACATGTTTGTGTCTGGTAAACCATATATATATATATATATATATAAAACAAAGAGCGCCTGTGCTGAAAAAAAATGTATTAGTCATATTTCTTTCACCATGAAATTATCACACGTTTGCATGTCGTGTCCTTCAGTTATCAGTCATCTCTCTAACATATGCACACATATTTCACTGCCTTGGTTGATTCTGTTTATCATGCAGGCGATGGCATGTGGAGGACCTTCAGACCACATCAGTCTCTCTTTCAATGCAAATCAATGAGATTTTTGAGTCCATTTAAGTATTAAAATAACTGACTAGATTTAAAGGGGTGGTTGATTATGATTTCACTTTTCTAACTTTAGCTAGTGTGTTATGTTGCTGTTTGAGCATAAAAAACATCTGCAACGTTACAACACTCAAAGTTTAAAGCAAAGGGAGATATTTGCTTTTAAAGAAATCGTTTTTTAAGGACTACAACAAACGGCTGGTAGGAACTACACCACATTCCTCACGGGTTAGTGACATCACAAACCCTAGAATTTACATAAACCACGCCCCCAGAACACGATTTATAGATCAGAATATGCTAATCTGCGGGGCCCCTAAAGGGACGTGGTGATGGAACAATTTTAGGATTGGAGATTCTTATTTTTTTTTTCAAATCTTTTGCGCTCCCTCGAGATACTTTGCGTTCCCTCGCTAAGTTATTTGCGTTGGCTTCATACTAATCAATGACTAGAAGATAGTTAACTCCACATCCGCCATAAAAATTCATCAATTAACCATTCAGAAATGTCCTGTTGCAGTCTACACTGTCACTTCCTCTTGAGTCTCTCCATCATTGTCTGACTCCGGTTTGAACATAAAAGGCTAAACGTTTTTGAAATTTTCTGTGTGTGTCTGATGCGTTTCCATTACAGATTTGCGCAAAACTTTTGCGTTTTTTCTAAATGTTGACAAAAAACTATTGCGAAATGACGCCGTTTACATTAACCGATGTTATGCGACTAAAACATAATCTTTTTCCTCTCGCGATAAGTCACTCCAAAAATCACGGCGACGGATGTTGGTAGGTTTACGTATATCCCAGCCACCGCACTGGCCATTATTATTAATCGAATCGAATAATCCAAATTTTATGAATTTAATAAAGAACTCTGTCTCGTATTCAGTCCAATCACACCGCGTCATCTACATCAGGTGACCTGTAAACGGGCAAAAACTGTTTCCATTGCTGTTCTGCGGAATATTTATTTTTCGAATTGCCAGAAAAACCACCTCATGCGAGCGTAAAAACGTTTTTGCGATAAATGGGAGCTTTTGCGAAATTGCCGTGTTTCCATTAGGCATATTTTCAATTCGCAATTTGAATTTGCGCAATTAGAAGGGTAATGGAAATGGGGCTAGGTAATCTGAGCTGCTTACACACAAACACACACAGCTCTTAAAGCTCCGCCCCCTGTGCCGGGAGCTGCAGCTCATTTGCATTTAAAGGGACAGACATAAAAACGGTGCATTTTTGCTTATCCTCAAAAAGTGACAATTTTAGCATGCTATATAAAAATATCTGTGGGGTATTTTGAGCTAAAACTTCACGTACACACTCTGGGGACGTCAGAAACTTATTTTACATCTTGTGAAAAGGGCATTATACCACCCCTTTTGCACATTAGGATTACTCCTAAATATAAGCAATATAGCTGGATTTACCTCATATTGTAACATAGGCTTAATTAATTTTATGTGGGCTACAGTAAAAATCTCATGTTATTAAAGATGTTTTGCACCGGCTATTTAAGACAGCATTGGCTCTGATCCTCAAAAACATAAAACATTAGCTTTTATAATGTTTCTTGAATAAAGAACTTTACTTATTTAAACACCAGTTTTTTATTTACCCTTGCATCGCAAACAAGCAGAGATGCTCCAAACTGAGTGAGACAAGTCATTCATGATAGAGGTGGGCGGAGTTATGAAGTTTGACAGACAGTTTGAGGAGCCAATGGAGTTACGAGGTTTAGTCACAAGCTCTTTTTAATAATTTTCATTGATTAAATATTTGCAAAACCCACAGACACACATAAAGGGTGATGTATAGTAATGATATATGAGAACACATGGTTACAAGTTTCTCGAGACAGCAACAATATTATACATTTTTAGTTTTAGTATTAGAGTTTTATTATTAGAGTGCAATAATAATAATGATAAATATTTATTTATTTATTTATATATCAATGCATTTATAAATGCACATCAACCATTATTACGAGACTGGGAACAACCAGACAAACTCGAGGATGAACACAAAAGAAAAAAATAAGAAAAAGGCAAAGAGACAAACAGTTAGCTAAAAATGATCAAACAAGAATACACTAAAATAATACATTTTTTGACATTGTATTTTGTTGAAGATATATGAAGCTCTGAAATATTTTCATCAACCCGTCATCAACAAAACTGAAAACACTCCAGAAAATCCCTGAGGAAACTCGACCGCCGCCAGAGGACAGGGAAACACTCAAGAGTATTTGTTCAAACTCTCAGTGTTCGTCTCCGAATAACAACGACAGAAAGGAGAATATTCATGTTCCGCCTACGCACTTTCTCTTCTCTTCGCTTTGTGTTTCTTTATTTTTATGGCAGAATCTTGAGACTAAAACAGCCTCCATTAAGTCTGAATGCTGATGAACACAGACACACACACAAACACACACTCGAGGAGCATTAGAGAGCGGACTGAAGAGTGTCTGATAAAGAGTCGCCGCTGGGAGGAAGCGGTTTCGTTGGTTTTTTGGAGTGGACTGAAACACTGAGAGGGTGTGTGTGTGTGTGTGTGTGTGTGTGTGTGTGTGTGTGTGTGTGTGTGTGTCAGATCTGCTCTGGATGCACTTGTTTTGAACCCTTTTATCCCGATTCTCTCCCGCTGAGGACAGCGACGGCCTGGTGTGTGTGGAGTTTATTCAGTGTTTCTTTACGGAGTGTATTCAGAAGAGGTTTCGCTGCGATGCCTTGAGAACCATTGAGTTCCCTAAAGAACCTTTGAGTCAACGGTCCTCAAAACTACCATTTTGTGTGTGTGTGTGTGTGTGTGTGTGTGTGAGTCTGTGTGTGAGTGAGAGAGAGTGTGTGTGTGTGTGTGTGTGAGTGAGTGTGTGTGTGAGTGAGAGAGAGAGTGTGTGTGTGACCTTTTACAATAAAAAACCTTTTGTGCAATAGAAAGATTCCATGGATCTTTAAAGGTTCTTCATGGAACTAAAATTAATTAGTTAAGATAAAATGTAATGCACCCCGAGCCCTACATAGGTCATTTTATATTTCATATAGTTGATTGGGAGGCTTGATCCCCTGAAGGACATCAAAACAAGATATTTTTGGGGGGAGAAAGTAGTTTACCTGTAATATGAAGCTTTACCAAATATGAAGTTTCTAGCTCTGACTGATTCTAAATCGTAATTTTGGCACCAGTTCAACAGTATTGTCTGAGAAAAACAATATTGATCTAAGATCCTAGACTCCTCCATCAAGACGAAACCTGATTGTAAATCAATACTCACTTCACTCAGGAGTCCAGTTATCTGTCCATCCTGACCGGAGTCAGCACTGACCTTTGACCTGTGATTTTACTGTCATACTGGGTTACAATGGAGAGGTCAGCAAAACAAAAGCTTGACTGAAATTTAAAGAGCCAATATTCTGCCCTTTCACAGAGTCTTGCTGTTGTTTCAGGCTCTACTAGAACAGTTTTTCCTGCTTGAATGTTGATCATTTTCCTCATATTCTCCATTGTTGCGGCTCCTCTCTTCCCAGTCTGTCAGTAACGCTCTGTTTACTTCCTGTCTCTATGAAGCCCCTCCTTCTGAAAAGCACACTGTGCTCTGATTGGTCGGCTGGATCAGCGTGTTGTGATTGGTCGAGCGCTTCGAGTGTGTTTGGGAAATGTCCTGCCCCTTACCATAACCACCAGTTTAACACACTACTAACTAACTCAACAAGGCCCCGCCCCTTTATTCTGCGTATGAATTATTATAATGAGGAATATTGTGACGTGTTCGTTCCCGGGAGAAACTCAAGACTACAATGGAGGCGTTTCAGGAGTTCAGAAACACTGACACTGATATAGAGAAGAACTGTGTGACTTTGCAGAGATTTTTCATGTTTAAAGGGTAATTTAGTAAGAAATACTCCCATCTAGCGGTGAAATTGTATTTTGCATTCAAACGAATTGTGCTCTCCAGCGCGTCGCGTTTTCAAATGCGTGTTGCATCTACGGTAGCCGTTATGTACCAAAAAGCTATGACAGGATGTCTTCTAATAGCACTTCGTCGAGTTTCCTTCGGGTGAACAGGTTTGTTATTTCAAACAAACTGCAACTTGACACAACGAACAAACGAATGTTACAGTATGAAGTAATGAGTGTCAAAGACATGAACTATTGTAATAAGTAGTTATGCCTTGTTTACTCGTTATATTTTTTTGTAGTATGTGCATTGTTAGATATGATCATCAGATGATTCAACAGTAGGGAGAGGAAGAGGACAGAGAGGCAGTGGATCAGGGGGATCTAGACGACGAGGAAGAGGAGGAGAGTGAGAGTCAATACAACGACGCAAAGATGCCCGGCAGCTACAAGAGCTACATACAGAATTTATGCGTCTGTATTATACAATGTGAGGTCAGAAATTATAAATAACAGAAAGTTTCAGATAACATAAAAATTGAAGTAGAATTAGCTATACAAACAATGCAAGAATATGCTCTATTAAAATATATTTGTATCGAATTTCTAGCTTACAAAAGTAAACCTACAAACTTTTTGTTAGCGCCTTCTCTACGTTACTCAATAGCTGCTATTCATCAAAAAGCCTGTTTAACTTTTAACTGTAAATGTTCTTCTGTCTATATAATAAAGTAAATAAAAAAAACTTGTAATTAAGACTGTAACATCGAGGAGAAAGCAGGACTTCAGCGTCTCTTTTGAATTCTTTCTCCTGCGTTAGCTCTTTCCACCGGGAAAAAGCAATCCCGACATTCACTCGTGTTTTTTGTATCCTCCGGTCACGTTTCCTTTTACGATCAATTTTGGTCTGTTTTGGCGAAGAGGATTTCTTATCCAGTGGCTCGGCATAGGTGTGGTCCGCCATTAAAAATAAAAGTGACAAGCGCCTCTCGCTGCTCCGTTCCTCCGTTTCTGCTGCTTTCAGTCACCTGACGCTGGCTCTGAACGAAAACGCCTTGTGGAAACGCGTTGGCCTGGTACTTTTTGACCCTCTCTGCTATTATAGTTTTTCAAGATGGCGGAACGACATGGAAGCCTCCGTGGACCTACCCGTCACATGTATATAAAGATAATAAATTCTTCGTGAAATTCTTCTTCATTTACTCTATCTATATTGTCATTGGTCCATTTAAAGGTCCCATATTGTCAAAACTGAATGTCCTGGCTGTGTTCATGATATCAGAGGTCTCGGCTCTATGAAAATACCATATAAGTTTCAAAACAGTCGATCCACAGACAAACGCACACAGTCTGCATAAAGTAGCTGTGCTTTTCACGAGACGTTGTGACTTCTGTATAAATGTGATGTCAGAACTACTCAGTCCCACCTCCAGTCTCCGCCCCCACCAATGGGGGGTCACTCAGAAAACAACAGGCCAATCAGAAGAGAGGCTCATGAATATTAAGTAGACAGGGCAAAATCAAGCTGTTCTTGGCAGAGCTCCTGAGAAAGCAGCTGTAAACATATATTGAGATGGTTTTTGGTACTTATACCGCAAATATATATTCTTAAGGACGTCAAAACCTAAAATAAAACTTCAGAAAGTTGTACAATATGGGACCTTTAATGTAGGATGGAGTGTGTATAGCTGAGGTTAGTTATATATTGTCCTGAATAGGGTTTATTGAGGCTCTAATGAAGACATTTCATAAACTGTAGCTCTAAACAAAAGGCCCGAAGAGTCTCAATCCATCGCCTGATTTAAACAACTCTCTCTCTCTCTCACACACACACACACACACACACATTAATCTCTCATCGACCCGCATCCCGCAGTAATAACAGAGCCGGGCTCAGGTGCTTTATTTGGGAGAAAGGTTTAAAGATGCTCTGCTTTACGACAGAATGGCGACGAAAGGATCACAAAACAGGAGCAGAATTTGACAGAATAGTATAATGATGGTTTTCAATCAAAACATTCATAATATTAGAGAAAAACTAAAGATTACAACGTCTTCATGGAAAGCAAAAAAGAGAAAGAACTGACAAATAAAAATGTCATTGTTAATATTACAATATGTGAATATATAGTGAAGTGTATATTAAAATAATATATAATTATAGTAAATTAAGTCTACACTCATTTCTTATATTTTTTTATTATAATTTTAAGAAAGTTTGGTTTCAGTAAGTCTCTTCTGCTCACCAAGGCTGCATTTATGTGATCAAAAATACAGTAACATTTTTAAAAAATATTATTACAATTTAAATCAGCTGTTTTCTATGTGAATATATAGTAAAGTATAATTGAATATGAATTTTCAGCATCATTACTCAAGTCTTCAGTGTCACATGATCCTTCAAAAAACAGTATAATATGATAATTTAATGCTCAAGAAACAGTTATGATTATTATCAATGTTGAAAACAGCTTTATATTTTCTTGGAAACTGTGATACATTTTATTTTTCATGATTCTTTGATGAATAGAAAGTTCAAAAGAACAGCATTTATTTGAAATAGAATCTTTTGTAACATTATAAATGTCTTTACTGTCACTTCTGATCAATTAAGTGTGTCCTTGCTAAACAAAGCATTAGTTACATTAGTTAACATGAACAATACTTCTAGAGCATTTATTAATCGTAGTTAATATTAATTTCAACATTTACTATTACATTATTAACATTTGTTAACGTTAGTTAATGCACTGTGAACAAACAATGAACATTTGTATTTTTATTAACTAACATTAACAAAGATGAACTAATATAGTAACAAATGCATTGCTCATGAGTAGTTAATACATTTACTAATGTTAACTAATGAACCGTATTGTAAAGTGTTACTATAACATCTTACAGAGGTGTAAAACACAGTTAGATGTGTAAACTCATCATGAGTGAGCGTCTGATTGGTGTGTGTTCAGCTGTTTCCAGTCACGGTCCAACACACACAAACAACAACACAAATACAATCTAACGGATGAAAACGGAGCGGATGGAACGCGTCCAGAAACGCCGGCGAGTGTGTGTTAGGCCGTGTGTGTTAGGCCGTGTGTGTGTTAGGCCGTGTGTGTGTTAGGCCGTGTGTGTGTTAGGCCGTGTGTGTGTTAGGCCGTGTGTGTGTTAGGCCGTGTGTGTGTTAGGCCGTGTGTGTGTTAGGCCGTGTGTTACAGACACACTTCTCACAGACTTGAAATGAAGTCACGGCTGGTTAGTCAGAGACGCTCGCTCTCGTCCCGTCCTTAAATGAGGGTAAAACACTATCTCTACTGCCACACACACTTCTGTAAACACACACCTTTGGCTCCTTGACAGCCCTGTTATTACACTCGCAACACACACACACACGTATCCCATTAATCCTGCTGAGGCTGAGAGCGATGAAAGCTTTTCCAGGCGCTTAAACCTACAAACACACACACAGTTCAAAAGACAGTTTAAATGGAGAAACTTTATCCACACAAACAGAGAGAGAGAGAGAGAGAGAGAGAGATAGATAGAGAGACAGATCGACAGATAGATAGATAGAGATACAGAGAGAGAGAGAGATTTTTTTTTGATTTTTAACGCACACTTTTATTAGGTCGGTGACAAAAACCCATCATTGTATCATCACAAAAACAATCAACAGAGCAAAAAGCTCAAAGTTAAATCCCCCTCAAACACAGCACAACAAACCTCATTGAAACACCACTGCAATATAAAGGTTCCCAAATCTTGCATCTCCTTGTAAAACTTAAACTCAACTGAGATCCTAGATCTAATAAATGCCTTAAACAACATTACACTATCCTGGCAATGCATATTTTGAATCGTGTTTTTCCTAGAAATATATATAGCCATTTTTGCTTGGCCAACTATAAAGTTGATCAACTGCCATTTGAATCTCTGACTGCGGTTGTATCCTGCTCCATAGATGAAAACCTTTGGTGTGAAACTTTCCTTAAAACCCAAAAACAATTTTCCTAGTAAAACAAAAAGTGGTTTCAGCCTATTACATTCCAAAAACAATGATGTTTCTCTGAACCCACAAAAAACACAACCTTCATTGACATTTGGGTTAATGATTGGGACAAAAGCATTCACAGCAACAGATTCTCCATTGTAGATCTCCCGATTTTTTCATCAATGGTGGTTTATATAAAGCCCTCCAATGTGGTTTAACTTCCTTTCCTACATCAAAATTCTCTCTCCAGACATTATCCATTTTCTCACACAGTGTTGACTTGTACAATATTTTAACAAAACATTTATACATCACTTTTCCACTTAATTCACCTAATAGTAAGTCCTGAAGCCCATTCAAATTTAACAAAATACCAGACATCTCCTTTAAATCTGGTGTAATCCAGTGTTTGGGAAAAGGGTCTCTCATATCAGGAAGCAAAAGTCCTTCCTTATATCTTTCAAGAAGTACCAACTCCTCTGCTGTCAGTTTCTTTCTCCATAAGTCCATGATTGTGGATGTTTGTCGCATAGATTTTTGTCCTAATAACGCTGCCACCGCTGTAACGTCCTTTAGTTCAGATCCGGCCACTTTAATTATACGACTCATCTTTACCGTCTGTGTGTCACACAGTCTCTGAGAAAGATTTGCCACTTGATCTGTTATGTCCAAACGGGCCCCCTTGACTAGAGGCTCCTCCAACAACCAGAACAGAGAGTTTGCATTTTCCGGTCTTTTAATGATGAAAGATCCCCAAACTTTGAACAATCCAAGGTAAAATGAAGATAGTCCACTCAAATGTAGCTTTTTGTTATCCGTGAGGAACAAAGCAGTATCTAGTCCAAGTCCATCCACTCTGTGAAGAATGTTTTTTGCAACCTCTCTCCATACCACATCCACTGAGCCTGTTAGAAACTTCTGGATGAACTGTAATCGTGTTGTTGCGTATCTGCTTGTTAGAGACACCAACCCTTGTCCTCCCTCCTCCAATGGCAAGAAAAGCACACTATGAGGGACCCAGTGCAACCTGTCCCAGAAGAAGTCCACCAATATTCTTTGCAACCGTGCAAGTAATCCGCTGGCAAGCTCAACACAAGAGAGCTTATGCCACATGGTAGAGGCTATTAAACTGTTCAATATTAATACTCTCCCTCTAAAAGACAACTGGGAATGAATCCATCTCCATTTCTTTAGTCTCCCTTCCATTATTTCTGTAATCCCATCCCAATTTTTCAGTTGCACAGATACGTCTCCAGGATGCACTCCCAAATATTTTAGACCCCCTTTCTTCCAAATCAACCCACCAGGTAAAGTTGGCAAGCCATTCTTCCATGTACCTCTAATCAGTGCATCACTTTTCTCCCAGTTCACTCTTGCAGCAGAAATTACACCAAATTCATTAACAGTAGACTCCAAGTTAGTAACATCTTTTTCCCCATTAATTAAAATCATCACATCATCCGCATAAGCTGATATTTGATGTTGAACACTATGAACATTCCCTAATTTAAAGCCTTCAATACAAGAACGCAGCTTATTTAACATTGGTTCAATTGCCAGGGAATATAAAATTCCGGAGAGAGCACATCCCAGTCTTATACCTCTCCCAATTTCAAAAGGGGCACTCAAACCACCATTGATCTTCAGTACGCTCTCAATGTCTTTATATAATACTTGAATCATTCCCCTAAAAGTGGACCCAAAGCCAAAAGCATCAAGCGTATTCCAGAGGTATTGATGCTCTATTCGATCAAAGGCTTTTTCTTGATCAATTGAAATAAAGCCTATGTCCAGATCAAGATAACCAGAGACATCCAACATATCTCTGATAAAAGTAATGTTATCCATAATGGACCTTCCGGGTATACAATAGGTCTGGTCAGAATGAACCACTTGCCCCATCATATCTTTTAATCTATTGGCCAAAACCTTAGAAAAAATCTTTAAGTCTGTACATAATAAGCTTACAGGTCGCCAATACTTAATTTCCTGTAAGTCACCTTTCTTAAGCCCAATTTATACTTCTGCGTCGAACTTACGCTGTAGGCTGTGCGTAGCGCGCTTACCCTTCGGCGTACCCTGACGTGCAAAAATGTAACAACGAGTCAATTATACGAGGATGCAAACGCTGTGATTGGTCTGCTCAAACCGCTCCCTCGGGTTTCACATCCTCCCTCTGCGTGTGTCAACGTGGACAACGGCGCAGAAGTATAAATTAAAACCAATGCGTAGTCTACGGCGTAGAGGCTCCGGCGTATGTCCGACGCAGAAGTATAAATCAGCCTTTAGGCAACAAAGTGACCACTCCTACAACTTAGAGGGAGGGAACCCACAGCCAAACTTTCATTTAGAACATCCAAAAGGTCCTTGCCCATCACTCCCCAAAAGGCGTTGTAAAACTCCACGGAGAGGCCATCAATACCTGGCGCTTCACCGGTCTTCATGTCTTTTAAAGCATTTAAAAGCTCCTGCTCCGTAAGAAACCCGTCAAGTTTTACTACATTATCCTGTGCAATATTTGGCAAGCCATCATAAAATTTGTCAGAGAGCTCCTCATTCTCTTCACTCCTATATAACTCCGCATAGAATTGTACGGCCCTTTTCCTGATGCTTGCGGACTCTTTCAATTCCTGCCCATTTTCTGTTCGAATAGATTGAATATATCGCATCTGTCCATTTTTCCTTTCTAGGCCAAAAAAAACCTTGATGGGGCATCCATTTGTGTGAGCATCTGGTAGCGTGATCTAACCAGAGCCCCTTGTGTCTTTATACCCAGCAGGTCTGTAAGAAGTGACTTTTTACATTTAAGAGCATCAAGACACTTTTGTTCCCCAGTAACTTCAAACAACTTTTGCAAGTCACTAATCTGAGATTCAAGTTTGTAAGAGTGTAATATCTCGAGAGACATTGAAGGCGTACTGCTGACAAAGTTTTTATTTCAACTTTCCCACAATCCCACCACTGTCTTAAATCCTTAAAACAATTTTTCCCACTTTTAAAGATTCCCCAAAAATTACAGAACACATCTCTAAAATTCATATCATCCAACAAAGATGCATTGAAATTCCAATAAGCACTCTTTATTTTAACATTTGCTATAAACACTTCACACAAAACCAAACAGTGAACCGAGAACCCAACTGGAGTAATAACACACTTTTTGACAATATTAAAATGATGTCTAGAACAATAAGAGCATAATCATGACTTTATAAAGGACTTTTCAGATTTCATTGCAGTTGTAAGGACGAATTATGATAAGATTTTAATTGTTGGTGATTTTAATGTACACGTCTGCTGCCCTTCAAAGGCTATGGCGAAAGAGTTTTTAAATTTGATTGATGGTTTTAATTTAACTCAACATGTTGCAGGATCCACACAAATACATGGGCATTTACTGGATCTTGTACTGTCCTATGGGTTGCCTATTGATAATGTATTAGTGTCTGATGCTATTTTTTCGGATCATTGTCCTGTCATGTTTGATTTTGTTTTTAACGAGCTAGTTAAAACATCCGCTCCCGTGCGTTATGGCCGCACTCTGAAGCCCGACACTTCCTTGTGTTTTTCTTCTCTTTTTGCTACACATGTACATGCAAACGGCGACTCCGCTGCCTTAGACACAGAGCAACTAAGTAATGTTTTTTTGTCCACCTGTTCTGAGGTCCTGGACACTGTAGCTCCAATTAGAGCTATGCGCCCTAGACCAAAGCCAGAGCCATGGCACTGTGAAGCCACACGCGCAGCCAGACGAGAGTGTAGAAGGGCAGAGCGCCGGTGGAAAAAGGATGGGCTTCAGGTGTTTTATCAGATTTTACAGGAGAGTTGGAGAAAATATCAAAAAATTGTTAAAGCTAAACAAACACAATATTTTTCAGAAATAGTTTCTCAAAATGCAAACAATCCACGTGTTCTTTTTAAAATCATTGGGTCTGTATTGAACCCTACGCAATCCACCTCTAGTGAATTTTCACCTGATATCTGTGAGACATTTTTGGAATTTTTTAATAGTAAGGTTTCAAATATCAGAGCCAATATATCAACCTCTTTTCTTAACTTCTCTGTAAACATGCATTGCTCTGGTATTTTCTGTCAGTTTGAGCTAGTTTCACTACCATCTCTTACAAAGATCGTTTCTCAAATTAAACCCTCCACATCCCTTATGGACCCTGTCCCTTCACGCCTTTTTAAGGATGTGTGGGAAACGATTGGCTCTCATGTTGAAGAAATTATAAATAGTAGTCTGTCTTCTGGAGTTGTGCCTGCATTTTGTAAAAAAGCAGTGATTGAACCACTAATTAAGAAAGCTGGACTTGATTCCACAAATGTTTCAAATTATCGCCCTATTTCAAAACTTCCTTTTTTATCAAAAATTTTGGAAAAATGTGTATTGATGCAGTTACAGTCTTTTTTGGAAGCACATGGCACTTTAGATGTTTTTCAGTCAGGTTTTAAAGCATTTCATAGCACTGAGTCTGCACTTTTAAAGGTTTTAAATGACCTGTTTTTAATGACAGATTCTGGTGATTCAGCCATTTTAGTGCTTTTAGATCTCACTGCTGCTTTTGACACAGTCGACCACACAATTCTTTTATCTCGTATGGAAAACTGTGTGGGAGTCAGGGGGATTGCCCTAAAATGGTTTCAGTCTTATTTTTTCGGGAGATGCTACTTTGTTAAAACGGGCGACTTTACCTCATCAACTTTGCCTCTTAACTGTGGGGTCCCTCAGGGATCAATTCTTGGTCCTATTCTTTTTGCTATTTACCTCCTTCCACTGGGACAAATTTTTAAAAAACATGGCATCTCTTATCATCTTTATGCTGATGACTGCCAAATTTATTTGCCAATCAGAAAGCATGAAGGCAGCTCCCTGACACCTCTACTGGACTGTTTAAACGATGTCAAAGCGTGGTTAGCACAAAATTTTTTAAAACTAAATGAGAGTAAAACTGAGATCATTTATTTTGGCCCCACAAACCCCATGATAGATTTGGGCCGCCTAAACGACTTTGTGCATCCTGTGATAACTAATCTGGGGGTTAAAATAGACAGTGATTTTAAATTTGATAAACAAATAAATGCGGTTGTGAAATCTAGTTTTTATCATCTTCGCCTTTTAGCTAAAGTTAAACCGTTTTTGTCTTTTAACAGTTTTGAACAAGCTACACATGCTTTTATTTCTTCTCGATTAGACTACTGTAATGCACTCTATACCGGTATAAATCATAACACACTTTCACGCTTACAGTTAGTCCAAAATTCTGCAGCACGACTTTTAACAGGAACCAAAAAGCGCACACACATAACTCCAATTCTCGCCTCATTGCACTGGCTTCCTGTTCGTTTTAGGATTGATTTTAAGATTTTATTGTTTGTTTTTAAAGCTGTAAATGGACTGGCCCCAACATATATTGCGGACCTCATTCAAATTTATGCGCCAGCGAGGTCACTGAGGTCGGAGGGCCAGCTCCAGCTCGCGGTTCCCAAGACTAGACTGAAAACTCGAGGGGACAGGGCCTTTTCTGTGGTGGGACCAAAACTTTGGAACGCGCTGCCCCTCCATGTTAGAACTGCTTCGACAGTTGAGAGTTTTAAGTCTCGTCTAAAGACATATTTTTATTCCTTGGCTTTTAACACCCTGTGAGTTGTGTGGTCCTCTGATGTCTTTTATTGTTTTATTGTTTTAAATATATTTTAGGATTGAGATGTTCTTAATTTCGTAATTTTGTTTTTATTGTATGTAATTTGATCTGTATGTTCGAATCTTCTGTGCAGCACTTTGGAAACTTTCTGTTTATAAAATGTGCTATAGAAATAAAGTGGATTGGATTGGATTGAATAAAACCTATCAAGCCTGGCCATAGAAATACCATTATCTCTGGAGTGTGTCCATGTGTACTGCCTATTGTTATTGTTCAATTCTCTCCACACATCACATAAACTGTGTGTTTCAATCAATACACGCATTACACGACTTGAAGCAGTGTGAGGTTCCAAATGATTCCTATCAATAACATGATTTTCCGTACAATTAAAATCCCCCACCCAAAAAA
Organism: Siphateles boraxobius; assembly: GCF_051911475.1. Taxonomy (NCBI): domain Eukaryota; kingdom Metazoa; phylum Chordata; class Actinopteri; order Cypriniformes; family Leuciscidae; genus Siphateles; species Siphateles boraxobius. The sequence continues at coordinate 555,650 of NW_027508726.1, forward strand.
AAGATAATCATCAGAATTACAATTTTGTAAAAAAAAAACCTGACATTATTATATAACACAATACTTTCAGTACCATTTGTACCATGATTCAAAATCGACTCTGAATGTCAAAACCTGAAATACATTTAACTCTCTGAAATAAACAGGAAAGCAAACAGATCGCTTTCTCCATGTATTACAGATCTGGCTTAATTAAAGATGATAATAATAATAGAAAAACCCCGACGTCAGAGTACAGCTCAAGAGTGTAACGCAGAGAAGAAGAAGAAAAATAAAATAAATAAATAAAGGAATGAGCACGTGGCGTCTGAGTCCTGTTCTACGACTGATAAGAGCTGAGAGAGCGGGACACCAGCAGGGAACAGACGCACACTGAAACCACATTAAAAACACAGCAACACAGAGATATGATTATGATGATTGACAGGTAACAGAGAATCGCTTTAAATCGTCCTTGACCGTCCTTAAGACGTCTTTCACCCGCCGACCCGCTTCAAAGCAAGTACTGAGAGAGTTAGTGAAAGCTGGTTATCATCACCGTAGACTGTAAAGAATTATGGACGTAGTGTGTGTGACGTCACCCGTAGTGTTTCTGAAGTGGGCGGAGCCGGCCGTCGCCATCTTGGCAGGGCCACTCCCGAATAACCGAAAATGTGCAGCGAGGCGGATTAGCTGAGGTGACGTAACACTAACAGACAAACGGCTAGAAGTGACATCAGCGGCAATCCACCTGGCCACGCCTTTAATTATGCACAACTTTAACACTTAATATAATTTAAACGGATGAGTTATAAAGAAATCCCCCCCTCACAGTCGTCAAAATTAGCGATATAGACCAAAACCACGTTTTGTACCAGACTGTAAACGTTTTTTTCTGCTGTAAAGTTGGGCATTTTAACATGGGGGTTTATGGGATTGACTCTAGTGGCCAGTCCATGAACTGCAGTTTAAGTCACTTCAGTGTTGAATCAAGAGAGTGATTTTACGAGTAGGAGGTCTCTGCGGAACAAAAGTGGGCGTTTCTAATTTTGTGGGTGTTTTCACACTGGTGGGTGTTTATAAATCATGCAATGAAAATGATGCCCTTCTCCCGACCCCACCCCTAAGACCTACCCACACTGTGACGTGGGCAAATCAGGTAACGTGTTTGAAAACGCCCCTCTGTTTATGGCCTCGTCCCCTGATTTGGTAACCCCTATTGCCGTCTGCAGAGACCTCTATTTGGATTTTACAGAGTCTTGCTGTTGTTTCAGGCTCTACTAGAACAGGTTTTCCTGCTTGAATGTTGATTATTTTCCTCATATTCTCCATTGTTGCGGCTCCTCTCTTCCCAGTCTGTCAGTAACACTCTGTTTACTTCCTGTCTCTATGAAGCCCCTCCTTCTGAAAAGCACACTGTGCTCTGATTGGTCGGCTGGATGAGTGTGTTGTGATTGGTCGAGCGCTTCGAGTGTGTTTGGGAAATGTCCCGCCCCTTCCCATAACCACCAGTTTAACACACTACTAACTAACTCAACCAGGCCCCGCCCCTTTATTCTGCGTATGAATTATTATAATGAGGAATATTGTGACGTGTTCGTTCCCGGGAGAAACTCAAGACTACAATGGAGGCGTTTCAGGAGTTCAGAAACACTGACACTGATATAGAGAAGAACTGTGTGACTTTGAGAGATTTTTCATGTTTAAACAGCAACATCACACACTGAAGAGAGATAAACAGTGGCGTCATGCCCATTCAAAGTGAGGGCCACGTGCCCCCTCAGATTTTTCCTCCCTGATAATTTTTTTGTCACAACTTTATTCCTATTATGCTCCATAATTACAAGAGCCTATAACGACTCAAATGTATTCTTCTGGATGTGTAATAAATCGGTCAGCATCAGCCCGCCCCTTTTTCCTAATATGGTGTCTGTGTATATCAAATCTAGAGCGCTACGCGCGTATCGCTCTGGAATCTACTGTGTATGTTCAAGCAACTCACTCGTCTCGCACGTTGAGCTGGCAATGTTTTACAGATGGTCTTGAAGTGGTAAGTGGGCAAAGCAACAAATCGGCATTGAATTAGTTATCGGATGATATTAAAAGGTAGTGGGATTATTTGTGGTTGACCTGGAAATTTTAACTTGATGAAAAAGTTATGGATTTGATATTAGCTGCGAATTCAGAGCATTAACTTAAGTTGTGTCAGTGTAACGTTATCGATAGCTAGCCTAGTCTAACCGTAAACTAGTTGGCTAACGTTACTGCCTGCCATGCAAAGCCATTAAGCCATAGTAACGTTATCTGATCGGTTTTGAAACGTCTGTTCTGTTTTGTCTTGTGTCAAAGTCTCCAGTTGAATTGTTTTCAGTTTCATAGAAACGAGGGTGTTAAATTTGTTGTAGGCTAACTGCAAAATCCAACCTAACGTTATCAAGGCATCGACTTGATGTTTCTCCCATGGACTGTTATTCCCGGTTCTTCACGGATCAGGCAGCTAATTCAAATGCAGTGAAAAAATATAGGCTACCCGTTCGAAAGCTACAGCATAGTTGTTATACAGATCGCTATGACCGTGATGTGGGCTTAGAGTGCATGAAAGTGTAGCAGTCAGCCTCTCTCTCATGTGCTCATATAACTTCCGTTATTATTATAAGGTCACTTTACTTGCTCATGTTTAGCAAGTAGCAACTTACAAATGAGGTACTACTTGCCATAATACAACATTAATGAAGTAATACAAAATATATTATTATCATTAGTAAAAGAGCATGGCAGTAAGATGATAGATTCAATTCCTCAATATTATTCAAATATTATGCAAGTAAGATAATATATATATATATAGTCTATATTAACTTACATAAACTTACAAAATAGATACTTTAAAGGTATAGCGGAGGATTTTCTTTTTCCGGGTGGGTAGCCTATACTATTGGTCCACCTAAGTGTCAATCATTCTGGTGATATGTTTACGTAAGGCCGTCGTACGTGCTCGTCCCTTCTGCGCATGCGCACTTTCAGGTGTATTATGTGTGATGAGTTACGGTTTCAGCAATTCCTTTGAAAATGGCTGAGGGTCGAAAGAGAAAAAATGTATACGAAGTGTATGATAAGAAGAGAAAGGCCGCAGAATATAGAAACCAGACCAGAGTGATTTTGGGTGAATATTTCACACGCTGGCGTGCGCTAATAGCACAGGTTGTGCTTCCCACTGATACCGCAGTCGCGAAGATTCTTCTACAGGTAAAGTTTGTCATGCTATTAGGAGAAATCCATTTAAAATCACAGCTAGTAAAAGTTAATGTAAGCTATGATTAGCGATGCTAGCCCTGGCAGAAGTCATGCACCGCGTAGACACGTTAAACATCTCAATTTGTCTAAAGTAGCCTTATGACCAAATGGTAAATGGTATCACGCTGAAATATTCTTAAACCTTGTGTGTTCATTTTCGATAATTACAATGTGTTCACCATAGTATTTATTACACAAATGCAACAAGCTACTTCTCCATTGCATATCATGTCTTGAGTCCTCGGTCACTCAACACGTTTAATAGGCGTTTCCTCTCGGGAGCAAATAGAGTGTTGCGCATATGTGCATTTTTAAAAAATTTGGAGAGGGCGGGTCTTCTCTAAAATCCGGAAAGATCCTCCGCTATACCTTTAACTTAGTCCTCAGATAGAGGGTTGATGCTACTTCCGTTAAGGTTTTTCTGTCCCTCCCAAACTGCATTGAAATGGTATGTTTAGTAGCCAGAATTTATAAATAAGAATAAGAACAAACTAAAACCATCACCTTAAATTAGACATGAACCCCCAAACATCTAATAACCACAGAAAATCTCACAGTATTAAATAATTAATACTTTTACACAGCTTTCTTGATACTCGATTCTGATTTGTCAATCCGTATTATGCAACAAAATGTTTTTTATATAATGACACTGATCACTCCTGCCCTCTTTTTTCTCATAATTTGAAACCAAATTAACATTTAATACAGATTTATTTATATGGTACTCAGCCATGCAATAAGCAGAATAACACAGTCATTGTGGAAAAATAAACTCCCTCAGGATGATGCAAGAATTGTCGGGATTTCACTTGTGATAATGGCTGGCTGGATGTTTATTATCCCTAATATAACATGATCATTCAAATGTCAAATATTGAGCGTTTTTACCCTTGGAAAGACACATCTACTGCCCAAACTCAGTGTAAATCACAGTTTAAAGCTTCTTTATGAACCTTAGAGTGTTTTTTTTCTGTCAAGCGCTTCATATGTAGAATCTTTTAGGGGTCCAACATAATTCATAACACTTTATAGTAAGGTTCGTTGGTTAACATTAGGTAACTACATTAGTTAACATGATTTAGTAATGAACTGCACGTATACAGCATTAATTAACCTTTGTTAATGTCAATTTCAACATTTACTAATACATTAAAATCTTGTTAACATTGGTGTTACCAATTCATTTCTATTTTGATTAAATTTATGAATTAAGCATACTTTACCACTCGAAAACAATTTAAATATCCTGTTAAACGTGAAAGTATCGTGCAATCATCAAGACATTTCTCCTTATATAGAACCTTTTTGACATAAAGCGTTCTTTAGAATTGAGTCAGGAACCCTATAATTCTATATAGAACCCCAGTGAACACTAATAGTGTGATATATAGTGAGAACTGAATGTGTGTCTGAGAATGGACACAAATACTATAACAGAAATATTTTATTAGACTTTTTTCAACAGAATTGGGCACTTATTGAAACATATTTGTACTGGTTTGTGGTGTATTTACTGAAGTGCTGTCAGGGACTTTTGTATTCATTTTAACTTTGTAATTTTTTCTCACCTTTTATGTTTATTTATTTACTTTTCATTATTAATGTTAGAAGTAAATGTTATGTTTTGAAAAAAAGTTAAATAAATACACCGTAAAAAAAAAAAAAAAAAAAAAAAAAAGGTCTGTGAACCTTGAGACTGCGTTCGATCCGATGGGAGAGACTCTACACTCCTCTCTCTCTCAAAAAGGCATTAGGTCACAAAATCCACTTCTCCAGCCAATAAAAAGGTCAAAGCAGAGTGTGAATAGAGGAAGTAGAGATCCCAGATGCCTTCACTTAGTAACAGTCTCTGTAAGGAATGGGAATCGTACAGAATTTACAAATTCTAATGAATGAATTCTACAAATTTTGAGGAAGAATGGACAATACCTGGGAAAGTAATTATATCCTTCCTCATCATCCTTAAGATAAATAACATTTCAGATGTCAACGTAACGTAACGTAAATAAAAGGTTATAACCCCTTCGCAATTATTGTAAAGTTAAAAGGCACTCCAAAATATCTCACAGAGATCCATTCGAAGTGGCTAAGAAAAGATGTTTTGAAATATTAGATTAAATTTTCTTTGATTTTAATACAAACTTGCACTGATTGCCATGACACAGGTAAAGATGATGTAACAGATGTTCTAATAGCCTGTACACTATCATACAAAAGTAAGATTTTTTTAAATAAATGTACACTTTTTTTTCCAGCAAAAATGCATAACATTGATCCAATTTGGCCCTAAACATTGATAATAATCAGAAATAAATCAAAATTAATTTGGGTGGAGAATTATATATATATATTTTTTTAATGGAACTGGTTCTGAACTCAAAAAGTGTTTGATACAACAAAATCAAAGCCAATCAGAGAATGTTCGTTTAATATACTGTCATGCTGAGCAAAATTTTCAACCAATGAGATTTACTCAGCACATTGTGATGAAGATAGAAACCAAGTGACACACAAAACATCTTCTCTCGCTGTTAGTGTCACTGATTAATTGATTAAAGTACAGTCGTACACGGCAGATATCAAAACTAATCAGACCCTCTTGATTGGAGAATAACTTTTCAACAGTAAAAACACATGAAAAAGCATATAGAAATGAATTACAATCAAAAAAAGGGTTTGTTTTTTTATTAACCAGATCGAAGCGCTGGAAGAAAAAACACTTACCAAGATAATTCTCATTCCCAACAGGCGGATTAAACAGAAACGTCACGCGCAGCTGTGTTTGGATGTGATTTAAAAGACTTAAGATCCCTTAAAGCTTTCAAGTGCGTGAGGAGTTTTCATCTGCTGTGATCTCAGCGAGGAGAGCGTTATTAATGATGTAACTTATCTCAATTATTCCAGAGGTGAACTAACGGTCAGGAACAGAAACAACAAAAAACAATTGCACTCTCTTTTACAGTAGCTTTAGGAAGGATTATCATATGTACACCCACAAGTCTCGCCGTACGTTATCTTCACGTTATTGCTGATGACCGCCCCAAAAAATATACAAAATAATTGAATCACGTACACAGAAATAAGTCAGTAGAGCGAGCCAAATCTCCATGTAAGCTCTGAATTATTTCACAGCAGTAGAATTGCATTTAAATCACTTTTTCCATCTTTTGGTGGATACAACTCCAACTGCACCATTTGTTCTGTACCTGAGTTTGGCTTTGGTTCTGGCTTTGTATTCAAGGTCTAGCTGAGCGTTCCTGATCCATAAAGGTGAAAAACAGACACACAGCGGTGGTGATGAGGGTGTGCATGGCCTCGTACAAGAGTTTGGGAGAAAACACGCTCCAGATGAAGAGGTGGTATCGGAGACTGGTGACCAGAACCACGTAGAACACGACTGGGATGGACCGCAGGAGCGCGAAGCAATAGCTGCCATGACCGAGACCCATTACAGCCCTGAAAGACAGCAGAATAAAGACATTCAGACTATGATACATGTCATTATATAATAATGTATTCATAAAACCGTCAGGTCTCATCGACTGTGGTTCATTACTCATTTAAAGCTAATGGAAAAGCTATTACTCCCTCTACTAAGCTTTGATTATGTGTTATGATTCAATACAAACGTCTATAATACATTCATTAAGACAAATGTCACACGTCATGGTCTGATGCCACAGCTATCAGCAAGTCTAGTCACAAAGATACTGAGGCCTAGACTGGCATGCACTTGACTAGACTAGATAATAAGGACTGGAGTGGACTAGACTGAACCGGATTTGAGTGGATTTCACTGGACTTGACAAGACTAAATTAGACTGAACTGACTGAGTGGATTATAGGCTAGACTGGACTAGACTACTTTAAACTGAATTGGATTAGACTGGACTAGAATGGCCTGAAGTAAACTAGAATGGGCAGGACTGGACTAGTATGGACTCAAGTGGGCTAGGCTAGATTAGATGACCTCAAGGTATAACTGAACTGGACTGAAGTTGATGATAGACTGGACTAGGCTAGACTATTTTGGGCTGAATTGGATTGGACTGGTCTAAAATGAACTGAACTGGACAGGACTGGACTAGTATAGACTGAAGTGGGCTAGGATGCATTCGATGACCTCATCCTATAAACTGGATTGGACTAGACTACTTTGGCCAGAATTTGAATGGGTAGGACTGGACTAGTATGGACTGAAGTGGGCTAGGCTAGATTAGATGGCCTCAAAATATAAACTGAACTGGACTGGAGTTGATGATAGACTGGAATGGGCTAGACTACTTCGGGCTGAATTGGACTGGACTGGACTTAACTGAACTGGATTGGAGTTGATTATAGACTGAATTGTACTGGACTGGACTAGAAAGAGCTTAAATGGGCTAAACTAGATTAGATGACCTCAACATACAAAACAGGACTGGACTACCTTGCACTTAACTGGACCGAGATTGATGACAGAATGGACTGGGCTAGACTGGACTGAACTGGTCTAGAATGGACAGAACTGGGCTAGTATGGACTGAAGTAGCTAGGCTACATAAGATAACCTCAACCTAAAAACTGGACTGGACTAGACTACTTTGGACTGAATTTGAATAAACTGGGCTAGTATGGACTGAAGTAGATTAGGCTAAATTGCATTGGACTAGACTAGACTACGGTACTTTGGAATGAATTTGATTGGTCTGTTCAAGAATTGACTGAACTGGTCTAGAATGGACAGGACTGAACTATAATGAACTGATCTGGATTGGAGTTGATTATAGACTGAATTGAATTGGATTGGACTGGACTATAATGAACTGATCTGGATTGGAGTTGATTATAGACTGAATTGAATTGGATTGAACTGGACTATAATGAACTGAATTGGATTGGAGTTGATTATAGACAGAATTGAATTGGATTGAACTGGACTATAATGAACTGAACTGGATTGGAGTTGATTATAGACTGAATTGAATTGGATTGAACTGGACTATAATTAACTGAACTGGATTGAAGTTGATTATAGACTGAATTTAATTAAATTGAACTGGACTATAATGAACTGAACTAGATTGGAGTTGATTATAGACTGAATTGAATTGGATTGAACTGGACTATAATGAACTGAACTGGATTGGAGTTGATTATAGACTGAATTGAATTGGATTGGACTGGACTATAATGAACTGAATTGGATTGAAGTTGATTATAGACTGAATTGAATTGGATTGGACTGGACTATAATGAACTGAACTGGATTGAAGTTGATTATAGACTGAATTGAATTGGATTGGACTGGACTAGAATGCACTGAACTGGATTGGAGTTGATTATAGACTGAATTTAATTGGATTGGACTGGACTATAATGAACTGAACTGGATTGGAGTTGATTATAGACTGAATTGGATTGGACTGGACTAGAATGAACTGAACTGGATTGGAGTTGATTATAGACTGAATTGGATTGGACTGGACTAGAATGCACTGAACTGGATTGGAGTTGATTATAGACTGAATTGGATTGGACTGGACTAGAATGCACTGAACTGGATTGGAGTTGATTATAGACTGAATTTAATTGGATTGGACTGGACTAGAATGCACTGAACTGGATTGGAGTTGATTATAGACTGAATTGGATTGGACTGGACTGGACTAGAATGCACTGAACTGGATTGGAGTTGATTATAGACTGAATTTAATTGGATTGGACTGGACTAGAATACACTGAACTGGATTGGAGTTGATTATAGACTGAATTGGATTGGATTGGACTGGACTAGAAAGAGCTGAAATGGGCTAGGCTAGATTAGATGACCTCAACATACAAAACAGGACTGGAGTATCTTGCACTGAACTGGACCAGAGTTGATGACAGAATGGGGTGGGCTAGACTGGACTAGTATGGACTAAAGTAGGTTAGGCTAAATTGCACTGGACTACACAAGAATAATTTGGAATGAATATGATTGGACTGTTTAAGAAATGACTGAACTGTACTGGATTGGACTGAAGTGGGTTAGGCTGGCCCAACCTATAAATAATTATTCTCTGTCATTACAATTCTAGTTTTGAACAAATGCTTAGTGTCTCAGCCTGAAGAACAGGTATTATTCATACGATAGACCCCAGACTCCTGGATTTCAGGCTGTTGTATCAGACATCTTCTCTCTAGCCCTGGGCAAATCAATGTGTGTGCAGCCTGTATGACTCCCACCACGAGAGTTCAGCTTCTCAAAGGAACGAATGCCCTCATTCCTCCTTCACATGCATTTGGATGTAGGGCAGTTTCTACAGCGGCAACCAGTAAAAAGCTCCACTGTCTGCATATATGAGTCAAAGGCATTCTGGCATCAGCCTTGCATTAAAAATGGAAGTTTATTGTTGTGGAGACATAAATATTAATAGCCCAATCCCCCAAACTGGTAAACACAGTGCTTTCTGTCAATATTGATATGACAAGCAAAACATTAGGGGGAAATAATCACGCATGCAGCTCCCATCTTTCACAAACACTGCATGAGCTGGTTTGGAGCCAGCAGAAGATACTCTCCGGAAGAGTGTGTTTTGTTGAGAGTTTAAACTCCTTAATTCTTTCATCGATGGATTGTCGAGTCTGGCCTGTAAAAAACCCTCTCACAGGGACAAAGAGACACTTTCTGGGAGATTTCCTCTCCGGCGTAATTACGCTCACAGATTTTATGTGACAGCAAACGAGGAAAAGGATCAGCGAGATGGCAACGCAGGGTTCAGCCTGGAAACGAATCAGTGAATTTAAATTACATTATGAGATACACAAGCAAAAGTTGAAGACTAAAAGGAGATATCACTACAATCAAGACAATACAACACATTTAAAGGGACAGTTCACCCCAAAATGATGTTGTTTAAAACGTGAATTAAATGGACTACTTATAGAATGGACTACTTCTAGAATAAGTCAATAGTGCTTTTTCCTTAATTTTTATATTCTAATGTGTTCTGCATGAAAAAGTAAGCAAATAACAGATCTTTAATATCTGGGGTAATTATCCCGTTACATTCTGAATGTAGTGTTTCACTCTATTTTAGATCGAATGATGGAAATTATGTAGGAACCCTAACTCATGGCTTTGGAATATTTACTGGTGCAAATTAGTTATGCTATTTGGGGAAGATTAGCCTTAGCTCATTTTAAATTGGCTTTATCTAATTTGTGGAGTTTTGCAGCAAACACAGGCTTTCCTGTGATACATGTCAAGCTCAACACCAAACCACAGTCTGTCCACATTTAACACTAAATCAACTGAGAAATGACACATTTCTCAGTCCAGTTTTGACTGCCCCATCATGTTGATTGACAGGTTTCTTGTCCCAGCAGAGTAACAGTCCACCAACTGATTCCTAGACCTCATACTTACAGCAAATGATCTGGACACTGTACAGCCTCCGCTGCTGATTCCCAACAACAGCACTGCCGAAAATCATTTTCCTGCGACTGTCAGAAATATCTCGGAACAGAACGGGGAGTTTGTTGGTGGATGAAGGCATTTGCAATTCAAATCCACAGCTCAGACACTCAGGGTAGTAGATTGTTTGCAGGGTTCAATATCCCTGAACACACAGCACACCTGTTGCCACGGAGGAAATGAAATATCTCCTAACAAGCCTCCGTATTTCTCTCTTTCAGATGGATTGTGTAAACGTTCGGCTCGGATGAGGGACGGGCCAGTTGTGCCTGCTGGGATTCCTGAAAGCAGAGTATTGATCAAAGCGCATTTCCTGGATCCTGTGTGTGTATGTGTGTGTGTGTGTGTGTGCTGTAGTGACACTGCTGACTGAGCATGCTGAATTATATATGTCAGACTGAACGTCTGACCACTTAAGACAGTCATTTATCAGGCACTAGTTGGACAGCACTTTAGGGGAAATCTTCTAGACTCACAGGGACAGACTTTATAATGAGATAAATAAGGAGTGGGTTGTCCATACACTTTGCATTTATTTGGAATTTTGGGATATGCAGACAGACAGACAGACAGACAGACAGACAGACAGATAGATAGATAGATAGATAGATAGATAGATAGATAGATAGATAGATAGATAGATAGATAGATAGATAGATAGATAGATAGATAGATAGATAGATAGATAGATAGATAGATAGATAGATAGATAGATAGATAGATAGATAGATAGATAGATAGACAGATAGACAGACAGACAGACAGACAGACAGACAGATAGACAGATAGACAGATAGATAGACAGATAGATAGATAGATAGATAGATAGACAGACAGACAATCAGATAGATAGCTAGATAGATAGATAGATAGATAGATAGATAGATAGATAGATAGATAGATAGATAGATAGATAGATAAACAGACAGACAGACAGATAGATAGATAAATAAATGGACGGACAGACAGATAGACAGACAGATAGATAGGATAGATAGACAGACAGATAGATAAATAGATAGATAGACAGATAGATAGACGGATGGATAGATAGATGGATAGATAGATAGACAGATAGATAGATAGACAGAACGATAGATAGACAGACATATAGATAAACAGATTGATAGACAC
>NW_027508726.1:572500-575000 GCF_051911475.1 Siphateles boraxobius
TGTGTGTGTGCGGCCCATCGGTGTGTGTGCGGCCCATCGGTGTGTGTGTGTGTGTGCGGCCATCGGTGTGTGTGTGTGTGTGTGTGTGTGCGGCCCATCGGTGTGTGTGCGGCCCATCGGTGTGTGTGTGTGTGTGCGGCCATCGGTGTGTGTGCGTGTGTGCGGCCCATCGGTGTGTGTGCGGCCCATTGGTGTGTGTGTGCGTGTGCGGCCCATCGCTCACCGTCTGACGACAGAAAGGTTTGGAGTACAGAGGAAGTCTAGAGTTTTTAAAGTTGCTGTTTTGATGGCACATTTAACTCTTTTTAGCTCAAAAGACCAAGAAAAATTGTGTTCCTCATAGAATGACCTCGTTAAAGAATTATTTCATTGTGTAAAAATCGAGAGGCCAGTGTGTGTGTGTGTGTGTCTCGGGTGAAGTGTGATCGTCTCAGCATGATTTCCATTATTCATTGTTCTGTGAGTGTCTCTAATTGCACCATCATTACCAGCTCGAGCTCTAATAACTCCCCGATTCACACTGACAGATCACTTCAAGCGCCATTAAAACAATTATCTTAAGAAGACTAGCGCTGATTAATATTCCCATAATGCTCTGTAATTAACATTACTGATATGTGGATGTGGCTGGAATCTATGAAAACAGTCTCTTTTCTTTCTGTCTTCTATTTTAAAGTAATACAAATGTTGAGATTTTTTTTTTTAACTGCAGCACAAATTTCTAATGGTAAAGAAAATGAAAGGAGAGGTTTCCTCAGATATTTTTTTATTACGGATGTCCCTATTACAGTGAACTATAGAAGCGCTGTTATTGCTCTATAACTCATAAGTCATTTTAAGTTTCTTCTTCTTTAACTGCACTGCTGTATTTCTAATAGAAAAGCTTCGCACCGGAAGGTTGCAGCACTATTGCATAAAACTTTATTTAAAGGGGCCACGTTGCATAAAACCAAATGTTCTTTGTTAAACTATGTAGTAAAACCAAACGGCAACCTTCCGGTCTCTCTCTTGATTCAACACAGAAGTGACTTAAACTGCAGTTCATGGACTGGCCACTAGAGAGTCAATCCCATAAACCCCCATGTTAAAGTGCCCAACTTTACAGCAGAAAAAAACATGTTTACAGTCTGGTGCAAAAAGTGGTTTTGGTCTATATCATAGACTGTAAAAAAAAGATGGACGACGCCCCTTCGCTCTCTTTCATTGGCGAGAAGTGAAGCCGCCATTGTCCCCCGTGCGCAAAAAACTCAAAGATTGATCGGACATGCCAGATCGGTTAGCACATTCTACTGCAGAACAACCCATTATGTCGGTGTTAAATAATTAATTATAGAAATTTAGATATTAAATTTAAAGCTCCAATCTCTTCAGTCCTCTGAAGATCCTGAAAAAAAGTCTGTTGTTGCTTCAGTGACTACTTCGCTCATACCCCTTTTCCACCAAAAAAGAACTGGTTCGGAACTGGTGCGGGTTCAAAGTTAGTTCGGAGTTGGTTCAACTTGCGAACCTTCTCAGAACCGGTTTGTTTTCCCACTGACTAGAGCGCCCAGCGAACGACGTCGTTACGTCACTGTGTACGTCGCCATACAGAAACGCTAGCAAGTACATTATTTTGGGATTATCTCTAACTTGTGTACCATGAAGGCTTTAAAAACAATTGAAATAAGTAAGTCTTTTAATCTTTTCCTTTGATATGTAATCATTTCTGATTAGTTATGTACCTCTGTCTTGTGTCTTTTTTTCTTTCCGTTTATTTGTTCTATATTTTGACTGTTTTCTTCTTTGCTTACATAATGTTTTAAATAAAAAAATAAAATTTAAAAAAAGCTAGAAACGCTTGCGCCAACTTCAAGCATAATAATTACAATGGTGGACTACATCGTGTTTCTGCAAATGTTTCTCCTGGCTTTGCGGTCATAAAAGATGTTTAGGACACATCTAAACCCGCCCCCAGCCCCGCCGTAAGCATGACACGGTGGTAAAAGAACGGTTCTCTGGTTCTAGTCCAGCAAAGAGTTGGTGCCGCTTTGGAACCAGTTTTCCTGGCCGAGAACCGGTTCTTTGGCTGTCGAAACACAAAGAACCGGTTCGCGAGTAGGCAACGGCTCCGAACCGGCTCTCAAAATGCTTTGGTGGAAAAGGGGTATCAGAGAAGCTGTCAATCACAGCTGTCAATCATGTACGCAACAGCGCCGTTTTTATAGCATCAAATAACTAACTAAAAAAAAAACTTATTTTAAAAACAAACACTTGAAATTACATCAGCGTGATAAAAACTGCAGTTAATGACAGAAACTATCTTTGGAAAAAAGATATGTGAAGAATAATTAATTGTTTAGTTGGTCTCATGTCCCGTTGAACAACATGGGGAGGCGGGGTTTATGAGCTATACTAGGACCGGCCACCGGGGGTCATCGAGACGCTTTGGCTTCACTTTTCAGGGCTTGTGCGGCACACTTGTTCTATATAGCCAATTTTTCCCTTCATGACGACTGTGAGG
>NW_027508726.1:577500-600000 GCF_051911475.1 Siphateles boraxobius
TGTGTGTGTGAGTGTGTGTCTCGTGTCTGTCACTCCAGAACAGGCCGATAGGAAAACTCACTTACTCCCATTATTTCATGCTAGTTTGCCGTGTCAGTGTGGGCGGGAAAGGAGCCAGGCCTGAAAAATCAGCTAAATCAATGTGACAATTTACAATCACGGTTCTAATGACTACAGAGTTTAAATAGTTCCTAATGACGAGAGAGAGAGAGAGAGAGAGAGAGAGAGAGAGAGAGAGAGAGAGAGAGAGAGAGAGAGAGAGAGAGAGAGAGAGAGAGAGAGAGAGAGAGAGAGAGAGAGAGAGAGAGAGAGAGAGAGAGAGAGAGAGAGAGAGAGAGAGAGAGAGAGAGAGAGAGAAGAATATACCCCTCCTTCAACAGTTCAGTTACACTAACCCTGACGATGAAGATGTCATTGTCAAGCCCATAACTCCATGCTCTGGTCTTTTAAATGATAATTGGCCAGTAAAGCACCATTTATGACCCTTACACACACACACACACACACACACACACCTCAAACTGACTCTCAATGTCTCATTAAAAACAGATTCTTTCTAACAGGTTTCTAAACAGTCCTCCTGTCTGCAGTTGCTCGGTCAAAAATATTTTGTGGCTTTTATTCCATGTCTGTTAATTTAGAGGTAATTTACTGTCACTCACAAAGTTTAGGATACATCAGATTTTTCATGTATTTTAAGCAAATCTCTTGTGCTAACCAATGCTACGTTGATTTGGTCAAAAATACAATAAAAGAGCAATCTTAAAGTCCCGCTGTGGTGAAAATCCAGTTTTTAATTGTTGTTTATATGTCTATGTGGTGTTTTTAATACGCTTTAACACAATCCATGTGTAAATTCATAAGTCGACAGCATTGCTCAGTATTTCCTCCTTAAAACTGCAGTGAACCAAAGACAGTCTCAAAAACACGGTTTGAAATCGCTGGTGTTTCTGACGTCACAAACTACCTTGTAACCAATCAGATCAACGTGTGATCGTCAACGAGTGGATCTCTGAGTGAGTGAGTAAGTGGAGGCGGAGCTCATTTGCATATTCATATAACCGCGCATACTAAATGAGGCAAGGGTGTCGAGTTACGTTCAAGATATTTTAAGTCATGAAGAATTTTTTTCAAGGAAAAAACACTTAAATATGTCGTTTTGGTGATGAGTTTAACTTTATGAAATATTATTGCAATTTAAAATAACTGTTTCCTATTTGAATATAATCATTTTTAATTCATTTTCATTTCAGTTTTGGTAATTTAGGTAACATCTAAAAAAAAAATCAACTAACATTTATATAACTTTTTTGGTAACGCTTTTTTGGTGAATAGTTGCTTATTATCATGCATATTAGTAGGATATTGGCTGTTTATTATTGCTTATAAAGCACATATTAATTCCTTATTCTGCATGATCATTATTCTACATCCATTAATCCTACCCGTTACCTAAACTTAACAACCTTACTAACTATTAATAAGCAGTAATGAGGAGTTTATTGAGGCAAACTCATAGTTAATAGTGAGAATTGGGCCCTAATCTAAAGTGTGACCACTTTTTAAAATAGTTTTAGTTAACTATAACAACAAAGCAACAGAAATAAAACTGCAGTTGCACATGTAAAGTATTGTAAGTTATTAAGACATAAACGTATTCATTTTCTTCGATAATTAGTCTCAAAGCTGGTATGTCCCAAGATTCAGAGCAAAATACATCCTTATCCATCACATGAGAGTATGTTTACACGATAATGATATGCTTAAAACGGAGAAGTTTTTCCTTTGCGTTTTCAGTTTCTAGACGACAGCATTGTCAAAATGGATCTGCGAAAATGACTAAAATCGCTGTATTCTGCCGCCAGGCCAGTAGATGGCGATGAAACACTATAGACCGAACACGTAATACGCATGTGCATCACGTCACTATCTTCACAGATTCGCATTTTTTGTTGTTTACATGGAGAACGTTTTCAAAAATTTGCACTTTGAAACACGTTTTCAAAAGTTTGCGTTTCCCAAAACGCCATTGTCGTGTAAATAAACGTTTTTAGTTGTCGTGTAAATGGCCACTAAGACTCATTCAAATTTCTTTGTAAATCATTCATAAAACCCATTCTTAAAAATGTAATTGTGAAAAGTGCTCATATTCTTAATGGAATCATTGACAACAATCCTGAGAACAATCAAACCGCTAATTATGTGATCGGAAAATAGACCTCTATTTAGTCTCAATGGATGTGTCTTACTTTGTTGATTGATCTCTGTCTTATGATGTACATTCTG
This sequence comes from Siphateles boraxobius, assembly GCF_051911475.1. Classification (NCBI taxonomy): domain Eukaryota; kingdom Metazoa; phylum Chordata; class Actinopteri; order Cypriniformes; family Leuciscidae; genus Siphateles; species Siphateles boraxobius. The sequence goes on from NW_027508726.1 coordinate 579,787, forward strand.
CAATAGATAACAAAATAAAACAAAATAAAACTAGACCTCTATTATCTTCGGAAAAGATCTTCTCCTCTCCTCATTCCCTTGAAGTATCTGAATCATTCCCTTGAGTAGTTCATGATGGTGAAATTGACATAAACATTGTATTAATTTTCTATAAAAGCCTCTTTGTTAATGAGTCTGAATGCTGGTACGTGCCGATGTTCAGAGCCAAATATATCATCATCTATAAAATGAGTCTCAAATTTCTTTGTAAATCATTCATAAAACCCATTCTTACCAATTTAATTGTGAAAAGTGCTCATATTCTTAATGGAATCATTGACAAACATCCTGAGAACAATCAATCATGTGATCAATATGCAATCCTCTATTATCTTCCAGATCTTATCCTCTCCTCACAACTTTTGTTTCATTTTTTTTTCATTGAAAGATATATTTCTTTATTTTTCTAGGAGTGACTATGCTATTGAGCTTATTGTTAATTTATTTGTTGCATTGTTAAAAAAATTATCCACAAAAACAAATTTCTCAATTACTTTTAAAGGTGCAGTGTGTGAGTGGTGAGGTTATCTAGTGGTGAGGTTACAAATTGCAACCAACAGAAGTTACGGTGGCCGACAGGAAGTGATGTCGTCGTCTGAGACAGCAGAGAGTAGCAGTTCAGCAATGAGGTTTCTTTACAAGGATAAATTAAGAAATTATTTTTACTTAATTATTCAGTAAAACTGTATGTTATTGCGAATATTATTGTTACTTGTTCATCATTGTGTCAGTGTTTTATTCGCTGAACTAAGCTTGCTTCCTTGCACTAGTAACGAAACGCGTTTGTCCGTTTAGGGACACCGTAGAAACATGTCGGCACATTTCAATGATCTGGAACCCGCGGTGTGTGTAGACAGAAACTGCTCATTCTAAGGTAATACAAATATAACGGTTCATTAAGTAAGTCTTTATACACCACTGAAAACTTATTTTTCAAGGTAGTGAGGAAACGCGCTCTGTGGCGCTGTGTGTGTGTTCGCTGTAGCACTGTGTGTGTGTTCGCTGTAGCGCTGTGTGTGTGTTCGCTGTAGCGCTGTGTGTGTGTTCGCTGTAGCGCTGTGTGTGTGTTCGCTGTAGCGTTGTGTGTGTGTTCGCTGTAGCGCTGTGTGTGTGTTCGCTGTAGCGCTGTGTGTTCGCTGTAGCGCTGTGTGTTCGCTGTAGCGCTGTGTGTGTGTTCGCTGTAGCGCTGTGTGTTCGCTGTAGCGCTGTGTGTGTGTTCGCTGTAGCGCTGTGTGTTCGCTGTAGCGCTGTGTGTTCGCTGTAGCGCTGTGTGTTCGCTGTAGCGTTGTGTGTGTGTTCGCTGTAGTGCTGTGTGTGTGTTCGCTGTAGCGCTGTGTGTTCGCTGTAGCGCTGTGTGTTCGCTGTAGCGCTGTGTGTGTGTTCGCTGTAGCGCTGTGTGTTCGCTGTAGCGCTGTGTGTGTGTTCGCTGTAGCGCTGTGTGTTCGCTGTAGCGCTGTGTGTTCGCTGTAGCGCTGTGTGTTCGCTGTAGCGCTGTGTGTTCGCTGTAGCGCTGTGTGTGTGTTCGCTGTAGCGCTGTGTGTTCGCTGTAGCGCTGTGTGTTCGCTGTAGCGCTGTGTGTGTGTTCGCTGTAGCGCTGTGTGTGTGTTCGCTGTAGCGCTGTGTGTGTGTTCGCTGTAGCGCTGTGTGTGTGTTCGCTGTAGCGCTGTGTGTGTGTTCGCTGTAGCGCTGTGTGTTCGCTGTAGCGCTGTGTGTGTGTTCGCTGTAGCGCTGTGTGTGTGTTCGCTGTAGCGCTGTGTGTGTGTTCGCTGTCGGCTACGCTAGAAACATGACCACACAATATGTCGACCTCCATAGAAGGGGGCGCCCGCGGTTATGGAGCTATAAATGTCTCATTCTAAGCTAATAAATACATAATGGTTCATTATTCAAGGTCTTTATACACCACTGAAAACATAGTTATGGATCTTATATTGCATTTCTGTCAATAGATCCTCAGAAATATTACACAATGCACTTTTAAATTCCTTCACCGCGACGACTCCTCATTACCTGGAAGTAGAAGAATGCCTGCCCGAACCAGTAGTGCATGATGGTGGTCTGAGCGGCGTCGTAGTGTATCTTCTTCCAGATGAACTGGGCCATGATGGTCTGGATGAGCAGACAACAGGCCAGCGTGGGCAAGTTATGAGCTCTGAAGAGCAGAGCCACCAATAACACCACGCCACTGTACACTTCCCACAATCCCCTGCTCTTCAGCCGCCCACTGTCCCCCGCTGATGACATCACCTGCGAGCGCAGCAGGTCCTTCACACCCGTGAACAAGATCCCGAGGACGAAGACGTAGACGAATCGAGCCTCCACGGTTCCCCTGAAACAGAGATTCTGGTTTAGAGGCTCATCTGAGGCTACGTTTGTATTAATCCTTGAAGGTCCCATATTGTACAAGTTTTATTTTAGGTTTTGATGTCCTTAAGAATATATATTTGCGGTATAAGTACCAAAAACCATCTCAATATATGTTTACAGCTGCTTTCTCAGGAGCTCTGCCAAGAACAGCTCGATTTTGGCCTGTCTACTTAATATTCATGAGCCTCTCTTCTGATTGGCCTGTTGTTTTCTGAGTGACCCCCCCATTGGTGGGGGCGGACACTGGAGGCGGGACTGAGTAGTTCTGACATCACATTTATACAGAAGTCACAAAGGCTTGTGAAAAGCACAGCTACTTTATGCAGACTGTGTGCGTTTGTCTGTGGATCGACTGTTTTGAAACTTATATGGTATTTTCATAGAGCCGAGACCTCTGATATCATGGACACAGCCAGGACATTCAGTTTTGACAATATGGGACCTTTAAAAAAGCTTTAAAAGCTTTCCTGTAGCTCAAACTGTAGAGCATTGGCGCTTAAAACACCAATGTCATGTGTTCGATTCCCAGGGAAAGCAAGAATTGATAAGGATGTATGTGTACCTTGAAATGCGATGTAAGTCGCTTTGGATAAAAGCTTCTGCCAAATGCATGAATGTAAATGTAATCCGGATTAGTGCTGCACGATTAATCATAATTTACATGTAAATCGCACTTAAATCGATTTATCTTATCGCGATTTTGAAATCGCAAAGACTGCGAAGAGTCCCAGTTTAGGACATGCCTGATCTAAAGCTGTTCTCGAGATTCTTAATGTAATCAATCAAACTTTAATTTATGTAAAAATCTTTTATTTTTATCCTGATTATTTATATAGTTGAAGTGAAAGAAATTGCATTTTTAGGGATTTTTTGCGTTACTAATTGTTAAGCAATTTTTTTTAAAATTATAAGCATGTCTTAATTAAATCTTAAATTGACAAACTGTGTATAAAATAATACGCGGTTTCAGTGCGATTAATTGTGCATCCCTAATCCGGATACATTTGAAAACTGCGCTTTCGTTTAAAAAACGCTCTCTAGCGTTTTCAGGCATTTCAGTGTGGATGAGAAACTTTTGGAAAAAGCCTGAAAACGCTAAATTCACCATTACTGCACATGCATAAAAACCTCACTGAGATGATACAGATGAAAAATAAATAAAGTTATCGTGCAATTCTTCTGACAGAATAACTTTATTTAGCAAAATATCTCCGCATTCACTGATCGTCGAGGTTTCACTCACTCACTCTTATATGTTTGGTCTAAACGCAATCCTTTATTGTCCACAAGTGGAAATTTGTCTTTGGCTTCACTACACACCACACACCACACACAAGGACACCAACACAAACATAAAAATATACATAAAAAAAAAACAAAGCATTTAAAATTCAAATGGCATTATGAAATGAATGTATTCTTTTTTCACAACACTTTTAAGACTCAATTTAACTCATTTAACTGTGCTTGCAAGGATACGCGACAAAAGCATTCTGGCATAACTGCGTGCGGTTTTGTCTGTTCAAGCGCTGTCCGAAGTGACTTTCTGTAAGTACGAGTGTGTGTGTGTGTGTGTCAGACAGGAGATTGGTTTAAAATGGTTTAGAATAGTTTAAAAGCATTTGAATTAGAGCGTGATTCTATATTGTAACGTTAGCCGAAGGATGATGAAAAACACGGATAGTGCGTTAATTGCGTTAAATTCTTTTAACGCGTTAACATTAAAAATATATATCGTCGTGTGCGTTAACGTGTTAATTTTGACAGCAGTAATAATTAATGAACACACGTATCATCATGATTGCCAGAGATGGATAAAAATCCTACTCCAGTAAGTAAACGTGTAAATGTTGGTACTCAAAAGCGCTTTGTTCCACGTTTCGTTTATTTCTACCACACATGCGCATCAGTTATGTGCATCCCTGGATATGGTACAGTATATTGACAGGGACATTATGGTACTGTATATCAACACTTTCATTTTGAATGTGATTAATCGCGATTAATCTTTGCACAGCCCTAAAATGAACCAATTCAACGATTCCTCTAAAATGAATACTGTATATTTATGTAAACACTGCTGTTCATCACTGTTATCACCTCTATATTATCTAGTCTTCTTGTACATCTACAGTATCTGTTCAGTTTAATGCTGTGATCCTAGATTTATTCATTCATAACCATTGTTCTTGGAACAAAAATACAGCTCGGATTAAATTATATTATATAATCCAATTATGATGATCTGATCTGGTTTAAATGCAGCACACGGTACTCTTAAACAGCTTCCATGCACTTTGTGTAAGTTGCTAGTGTAGTTTTTCTAAAGGGCAGCATGACTGAACGTAGTTTAACGATGTTAAATGACGAGTATCTTGTAGCTGGAGACGCTGGCTCTCACAGTACACTGGATCAGTCACATTAAATGTGATTATAGAGCAAAACAGGCGGGGGGGGGGTTCTGCAATTTCCCAGGAGGAGGAAAATCTCATCATTTTTATTTGCCACTGTGTCTCTGTTCCTCTTCACTGTAAATAAGCTCCATCAGAGAGAAAACTACATCTGCACTAAACTCTTTAATCCAACACGCGTTACCATGACAACCTGAACTTGGCAACGGCACGTCGTTTATGCCGTGAGAATGAATGACGAAGCAGGAAAAACGTCAAACCTGAAAGCATCAAGACTTGCTTTAACCTGCACAGACAAATGAGGACCAGCTGGTATTGGGTTTTATTACCTACTAAATTAATTTGTGAACTTCATATTAATAAAGGTTCGAAATTAGTGATGCATAAGGTTATTATAGTTTTGCTTTTTTAAATTAGTTTTTATTTTAATATCGTTTTCAAATTTGCTTTAAATTTCAGTTTAGTTTTAGTTAGTTTTATTAGTGGTTTTGTTAGTTTTAGTTTATGCAAACACATTTCTATTTAGTTTTTATTTTATTTAGTTTCAGTTTTAGTTTTAGTAATTATAGTTTAGCGGAGAAAACAGAACACTTCAGTGTAGACCAAAGCGAGACGCTTAATTTCAGCAAAGTTTAATGTTTGCCCAGATTACAGTTAACTCTTGTACATCTTGACATCTTAATAGTAAAAATAAAATAATGGTTTGAGATTGAACAAAGCACCAAATAAATGGAACTTAAAAGTATACAAGAAAAAACTATGAAAAATTCAGACAAATTAATTCATATTAAAGATGAAATCTTGTTAAACATGCCTAGTTTACTTTTTTTCAGCTGTAAATGTAGCAGAGTGACCACTGGTACATTAAAACAAAACAAACAGAAAAAAAGCTCAATTCATCTGACTACAGCCAACACAACCTGCTGTGAAGCCAGTGTGATTAAATAATGAAGTATCTATGCAGTGTGTGTGTGAGAGTGTGTACATGTTTTTCTATCCTGGTGGGGACTTAAACCTGAATGCACACAGACTCATGGGGACTCGTGACACTGTGGAGACCCACATTGAGGTACACAAGGCTATAAATCATACAAAATTAGTTTTTTTGTAAAAGTAAAAATGCAGAAAGTTGTGTGATGGGTAGGTTTAGGGGTCGGGTTAGTGTAAGAAGACAGAATAGTTTGTGCAGTATAAAAAACCATTACGTCTATGAAGAGTCCCCACAAAGATAGTGCACCAGAGTGTGTTTGTGTGTGTGTGTGTGTGTGTGTCCTGGTATTCCATACATTGCGGGGAAATGTCTCCACGTGGATATTATTAGCATTAAATGTTTTATAAAAACAAAGATAACAGCACCTTTCAGCCTGTCCACCTCCATGCAAACATGACATCTCAAACATAGTAGCCTAGAACATTAAAGGTTGTTTGTGCTTGACGAACTTGTTTTGCTGTCGCACCCGCGTCTCGCAAATGAAACGGCATTCTAAAAATGCTGCGCTCAAGTTAAAAGAAGTCCAACTTGCGTCTTATTACCTTGTGTAATTTCCCATTCCACTGCAACAGATGCATCCTTTATGAACAGCGCTTAGCACTAGCCATGTGTTCTACGTTACGGTCCTTCATTGAGCGCGTCACAGCAGGACAGCGGTTAATCGCCTCAGAAACTTCACACGTATGAAGCGCAGTATCAGCCACAGGTCAGATTTTCCGCCAATGTAAAGAGCTTAATAACGAAAACTATTATTTATTTTTGCTAATTATTATTTTATTTCAGTTAGTTTTTCAGTAACTGTTGTTAGTTTCGTTTAGTTTTAGTTTTTCATTTATTATGAATTTTTAATTTTATTTCAGTTTACGAAAATGTTTTTTGACCAATAGTTTTAGTTTTAGTTTCAGTTTTCGTTTACGAAAATAACCTTGATGCATACAAAAAAAAATAATCTGTCCTCATTTACTCACTCATGACATTACAATAATGAGTGACTGAACGAACTAACAAACTTAAAGAAATTCAAATGAAAGAAAAAAAATTTAAGAATGAACAAAAGGATAAACAATAATGAAAGTAATATCAAACAAATGAATGAATAAATTAACAGGAAGGAAAGTATAAAGGAAAGAAAGGGCGAGCGAGCAAAAGAAAGAAAGAAAGAAAGAGTGAGTGAGTGAATGAAAAAAGAACAAGTGAGTGAGCGAGCAAACGAAAGAAAAAGCAATCAAACGAACTAAAGAGCAAGCGAACGAACGAAAGAATGAAAGATAGTGAGCAAACGAATAAACCAATAAAAGAGCAAGCGGGCAAATGAAATAACAAACTCACACTCATAATTTACTCTCACACTCATATTTACTCACACTCACATTTACTCACACTCACATTTACTCACACTCACATTTACTCACACTCACATTTACTCACACTCACATTTACATTTACTCACACTCACATTTACTCACACTCACATTTACTCACACTCACATTTACTCACACTCACATTTACTCACACTCACATTTACTCACTCACATTTACTCACTCATATTTACTCACTCATATTTACTCACTCATATTTACTCACACTCATATTTAATCACACTCATTTACTGACTCATAATTTACTCATACTCATATTTACTCACACTCATATTTACTCATATTTACTCACACTCATCATTTACTCATATTTACTCACACTCATAATTACTCACACTCATAATTTACTCACACTCATATTTACTCACACTCATATTTACTCACACTCATATTTACTCACACTCATATTTACTCACATTTACTCACACTCATCATTTACTCATATTTACTCACACTCATAATTACTCACACTCACATTTACTCACACTCACATTTACTCACACTCACATTTACTCACACTCACATTTACTCACACTCATATTTACTAACACTCATATTTACTCACACTCATATTTACTCACACTCATATTTACTCACACTCATATTTACTCACACTTATCATTTACTCACACTTATCATTTACTCACACTTATAGTTACTCACACTCATATTTACTCACACTCATATTTACTCACACTCATATTTACTCACACTCATATTTACTCAAACACACTTATTTATACACACTCATATATACACTCATACTTACTCATTATTTACTCATCATACACTCATTTGATCAGTCATATATAATCATACTTATTTATTTACACTCATATTTACTCATTTACTCACACTCATAAATACTCATACTCATATTAACTTATCGCTTACTCACTCATACTTACTCATTTACTCACACTTATATTTACTCATCATTTACTCACACTCATATATACACTCATACTTACTCATCATTTACTCACACTCATATTTACTCACTCATACTTACTCATCATTTACTCACACTTATATTTACTCACTCATCATTTACTCACACTCATATTCACTCACTCATTTACTCACACTCATATTTACTCACTCATACTTACTCATTTACTCACACTTATATTTACTCATCATTTACTCACACTCATATATACACTCATACTTACTCATCATTTACTCACACTTATATTCACTCACTCATACTTACTCATCATTTACTCACACTCATATTCACTCACTCATCATTTACTCACACTCATATTCACTCACTCATTTACTCACACTCATATTCACTCACTCATACTTACTCATCATTTACTCACACTCATATAGTTTCTATGTGCCATTAATAAGAATAAGAAGAAGATTAAGAAGAAGAGCCAATCAAATCTGCTTGATGTCTTTGCTTGAAGAAAGAAAACAGATTCTCTATCATGCTTTAATTATCTATAATCAGAGCAACTCAATGAAGGAGTGAGAGAGAAGGAATGAGAGCAATTGAGGAATACATGAGTGTCTATTGCACAGGCCACTGGAGACTAAATATAAACCTCTATTAAACTCTATTGTGCCACAGACCTAGTAAAAGTGAAATCAGTGCAATACAGATCGTTGGTGTCAGCAAAAGTTTCTCAATAAAAAATAAAACAAACTGCACTAGGACCGTGTTTCACTACTGACTCATGTTCACACTGTCAGTGTGTGTTGAGGTTTCAGCGATCACAGCCAATCTGAACACATCTGAGACTCAACAGGTCATGACACCAGTAACTGAGAACATGAGGACAAAACCCTGAAGCTCATACACACAGGCCTAAACTGAAGCTGCATGTGGACTTACACACGGCAGAAACATGCATATTTAAATGAGCTCATTATAGGCAAATCCATGCAAATGAGGCTCATTCTAAAATGTGCTGAATCACAAACATCGTGTGTGTAAATTGTGTCAAATCTAGTAAACACACACATGCACTCACTCACATACTCACACACACACACACACAAAAACACTCGAACACACACTCTCACACACACGCACGCACACACGCTCGCTCTCTCACACACACACTGGCATTCTTACTCCGGGAAACTGCAAATCCAGCCACTCCGAATGAGAGTTAGTCATTGTTGTGTGCAGGATGATCAGATGGTGTGTGTGAAGGGTGTGTATTCATGGCATCTGAGGTGGACACTACTTTATCATTAATCTTTGAGTTCTGCCAGCGATTCACTCGGTCTGACGGGAATTGACGCATGACGCATGAAAGAGAGGTTGTTTAGGTTGCCAGATATCACGTCAGTTTTCAAAATGTCCGCTCTAATAAAGACTGTTCTCCGGACAACAGACCTCACTCACACACACACACACACACACACACACACACACACACACACACACACACACACACACACACACACACACACACACACACACACACACACACACACACACACACACACACACACACACACACCAAGTCATTTATTCATTCCTGTCTTTGTTTTATTCAGATCCGGTGTTGCTGGTCTGTTGTTCCCACAGCTGTCCGTCAGGGAAACTATGAGAACAATATGACCTTTGACCTGGTGTCACGCAGGTTATTGTGAGGAACATAAACTCAAGCTAAAGTCGTGTCATGGTTGCGAAGTATTTTGATGAAATTTTAATGAAAAAATGAATAATACATGACAGATCAACTGCAAGAACGAACAAGTTAATGAATTAACAAACAAGCAAGCAAGCAAGAAAGAAAGAAAGAAAGGTCAATTGAAGAAGCTAACAAAATTTGTAAAAAGAAAACGAATAAATAAAATAAAGCGATGAAAGTTAATGAAACCAAAAATAAATAAACAAAATAAATAAATCATAAAAAATACATAATTATAAATAAACTAATAATTATAAATGAAATAAAAAAAAATTAATAAAAAAATTAAAAATAAAATTAATAATTTAAAATTAAATAAATAAAATGACTGAACAACTGCAAGGACGAACAAGTGAATGAATGAACAAGAAAGAGGTCAAATCAACAAACTAACTAAATTAACAAAATAAAAAAGAACGAGTGATGAAAGTTAATGAAGTTAAAATAAATAAATATACAAATAAAAAGTAAATAAATAATTAATAAAAATTAAATGAACACTTAAACATAAATAATGAAAAAAACAAAACAAATTAAATACACTAATCATTCAAAATAAAGAAAGGAATAAATAAATAAATGCATTTCTTTATTTATGAATACAAATACAGGTTATTGTGATCAACATAAACCTGTGCAAAAGTCGTGCCATGATTGCTGTGGTTGATGGGCTGTTGCTGTCTGTTTAAATCATGTTTTGCCTCTCATCAATAATTTTCATCCCATTTCCAATCTGCCATTTCTTGCTAAAATACAGTTATACACACTTTACACTATATTTTTGAGCCCCTCCAATCTGGCTTCTGCAAACCGCATAGCACTGAAACAGCATTAGTTACAGTCACTAATGAGCTGTTGATCATTGCTGACTCTTTCAATTCTGATTCTTCTCAATCTCAGTGCAGCTTTTTACACAGTAGATCATTTTCTTTTACTCACTTGTTTGGAAACTGTTTTTAGTGTTACTGACATGGTTTAAACTGGTTCAAGTCTTACCTCTCAGACCGTAGACCGTTTAGGTCCAATATTGTTTCAGTGAAATTTGGTGTTCCCCAGGGTTCAGTATTGAGTCCCTTACTTTTTAGCAGGTACATTTTCCCCCTTGGGCAACTTCTAAGATCCCTTGATCTTAAGTTAAATTTTTATGCAGACGACACTCAGATTTACATTCACTCAAAACCTGGTGATAACAGTCTAATCTTGATTTGGCAGAAATAGCTATGAGATCATCGATATGGGATTATTTTACTGTCTGCCAGGAAAAAATTGCACGTCTGATTGCTCAGAACTAGTAATCCTTTCCTCAATAAGACACATGATGCGAGACAACGCTCATGTGTTCACAGCACAAACCGAGCGAGACTAATTACACGCCACACTTGTTGTTTGATGCATTTTTTACACAGGTATCTCTCAGAGCGCATTAGAAGAGAAATATGTGAGTGTGTGCACACATTTATGAACAGAATTAATTTCCATCTCTGTGTGGGATCCGCATGCATAAACACTCTCATACGAGGTGTCAGATCAAAACACACACCCCTAGATTAATCAGGATAAAAATACGCAGGCTTTTTATGGCCTCCTGACGCAGGTGTGCTTTTAATTACTCTCTTCAGATGTGTCGGGATCTAAAATCTCAGGGAAAAAAGGGCAAATTCCACTTGAAAGTGAGCGTCGAGGACTATGCCCTGCTCACTATGGAGGGCCGAACACTTGAAGCGAGTACTTTTAAGGGTGCAGGGCATTACAGTGTCATATGTGAACACCATACACACAGACACTCTTTATTTGAATGTGACCTTAATAACCTAGCAGAAAAAAATCCTGTTTATGTGGCAGATGAAACATCTTTATGGAATGACTCTCAAGCAAACAAACATGTCAAGACTCTTAAATATATTGAGGGGCTACATTATAAAGTCAAACCAAATATTATTCTGCAGGAGACTATAGTTCATTTATGAAAGTGCAGATAGTAAACTAAAGTAAATGCATATTATACCCAAAATTATAATATATTATAATAAAGTGACATATTATTCACAGAAATTCTTCATACTGTAGGATTACAAATTTTATTTTAAATGTATAATTGAGCTTCCAATTCAATAGCATAGAAACTGAGAAAGTTTATTAGTGTGAATTTTGTATCTAAGGTAAATGATGTCACAAACCTGCCTGTTCCTGTCTGTCCAGCTCTCTATTGTAAGTTAAATTGGTCAGAGCACTGAGACTATCACCTTTTGTCTTTATGCACTGCCTGGCCATTAAGATAATGTGAAGGTATCGGTGAAGAGTCTGGCTGATTGGATTAGGATATTTACATTACACTGTTATGCTGATTGGATTAGGATTGGTAACACTCTCAGTCTAGGGCACATTCCTTAACCCAGATGCCTCATTTACATGCTTTTGTTTCCACCTTTATGTAACTCCTCCCCCTGAAAGGGTATATGAACTAAATGTATACTGCCTTAGTTAGACTTGATTGAGATGACTACAGCGACGCAATAAAGAACTTATACCTCAACAATCTCCTGGTCTGCAACTCTATCTTTTCTACACTTGAGAAGAAAAAGTTCACAACAATACAGTGACTACCAGTAAAATGTATAAAAATTTGGGACCAAAAATTATTCAGACACATTGAGCTGATCATGTTTTGCTGAAGTGTTTTTTCTTTAATTGCTAATGCACCTTTTTACACCACAGACTGAACAATATTAAACATTGCTTGGTAATTGTTTAAGCTAAACTAGTATTATGTAATTGTGTAGTTAAATTTAACAGCTGACAGATATTCAACATAATTAATGTGTGAGAGTCTAACAGAAGGTTTAATAATTTAATAACTTTAATAACTCTGAGTTCGTCATATTTTATTACCATTTTCTAAACTATAGCGAATAAACTGTGATAATGTGAGAAATGTTGAAGTTGTCTGAATAAATTTAGGTTTGACTGTACATGATCTCTCCCTTTCTTACACAGAACAACCTCCAGGACAACAAGTCTGGTTTCAAAAGCGTCACTAAACTGAGACTACCCTGCTCTATTCTTGTCTGGCAAAAGCAGCTTCCAAATCCTCAGTACTCATATTGTTGGATCAGTCAGCTGCGTTTGACAGTTAACCACCAGATCCTCCAGTTAATTCTCTCAGTAGGTCTTCAGGCTGTTGTGGAGGGGTGAGGTGTCTAAAGACTGGAATACACGACACGCAGTATTGGAAATTAACACCCGCCAAATGTGGGTGAAAATCATCCGTGGCGGGTAACGCTGTCAAATCACTAGCCAATTTGACATGTTACTTATTATATTTACTCACTTTGGTGGGGAAGTTTGTGTAAGTCAAATCTGATTAGGCGCAAATACTCGTGAGTCATCATGATATTAAATACAGCGTATTGCAAAGAATCTGCTCATATCTAGCTTACTTGAACACACACGTCACTACACAACAAATAACGGCGTGCGTGTTAATTTGCATTGAAGCAATTATAGTGAAAATTAAAAAGCATTTGGTTAGCAGAAAAGACATTGTTATTTTCCAACATCCTACATTTTTTTAATTGTATGTTGTTCTGTATTGATCTGTCCACCTAAACATAAAATTTTGATGATAAGGATGAAAGAGGAAGGGAGGAGATGGCTGGATGAAAGGATTTTGTTTGAATAAGAAATTATTGTATGAAATCCAAATAATATATATATATATATATATATATATATATATATATATATATATACATATATATATATACACACACATATATATATATATATATATATATATATATATATATATATATATATCTCATCATACACTTGCCAACTTTGTAAATGGTTAGAGAGAAAATCTGGGCATCATACACTATAGCACTGAGGATCAAACACTGGCATACACTGCAATACACTAAACAGAAACATGTGACGCAGGATTGAAGTGAGCTGCGTTAACACCACTGTGTGAATACTCAAACTGCTGCAAACAATTACTAAACAAATATCAGATTCTTCGTTTTCTAACACATTTACCCGGTCTCGTATGTCGTCTCGTATCTTTGTGACATTGCACCCTTGATTTCCATTGTCTGGTCAGCGTATGACTGTATTATGTACAGTATTTTTTAGCAATGCATCATACACTATATATGTTCTAAAATCGGCTAATCAAAATCTGAATTTAACAAAATCTGTGCCCATCATACATTACTTGATTTTCTGTTAATTCTGTCAACTCCGAACGCACAAAATCTGCAGACTGGTGCAGACATTCGTCAACTACTGCCGACTCATCCAGATCGCAAATTGGGGCAAAAATCTGAGCAAAAGTCGTGTAGTTTGTTCCAATCTTAAGTTGCAACATCTAGCTACTGGATTCATAAATACGTTCAGAAACATGGTTTTTCCTATCACTGTTATCATCAACCTACTGGAGTGCCTCAGGGCTCAGTGCTGGTATCGTTTCTCTTCTCCCTCTACATGTAAACCCTAGGAACTGTCATTCAGAAAATGTTTTTTCCTATCACTGTTATCATCAACCTACTGGAGTGCCTCAGGGCTCAGTGCTGGGACCGTTTCTCTTCTCAATCTACATGTAAACACTAGGAACTGTCATTCAGAAACATAGTTTTTCCTATCACTGTTATCATCAACCTACTGGAGTGCCTCAGGGCTCAATGCTGGGATTGTTTCTCTACTCCATCTACATGTCAACACTAGGAACTGTCATTCAGAAACATGGTTTTTCCTATCACTGTTATCATCAACCTACTGGAGTGCCTCAGAGCTCAGTGCTGGGACCGTTTCTCTTCTCCATCTACAGGTCAACACTAGGATCTGTCATTCACAAGCATGGTTTTTCTTATCACTGTTGCCATCTATCTACAGGAGTGCCTCAGGGCTCAGTGCTGGTATCGTTTCTCTTCTCCCTCTACATGTAAACCCTAGGAACTGTCATTCAGAAAATGTTTTTTCCTATCACTGTTATCATCAACCTACTGGAGTGCCTCAGGGCTCAATGCTGGGATTGTTTCTCTACTCCATCTACATGTCAACACTAGGAACTGTCATTCAGAAACATGGTTTTTCCTATCACTGTTACCATCTATCTACTGGAGTGCCTCAGGGCTCAGTGCTGGGACCACTTCACTTCTCCCTCTACATGTCAACACTAGGATCTGATCGAAAAGAGGCACAAAATCACTTTCACAGACCTTTACCTGGACTGTTCTCTGCTGGTGGAATGACCTGCCGGACTCAACCTGAGTCTTTAGCCATTTTCAAGACATGGCTGAAAACGCATCTTTTTTGTCAACAAAGATACAGACAAAACCCAATTCAATGTCCTTTAAAATATAATCGTGTGTAATTTTTTTTTAAAATATAGTTCATTATTTTTTCATTTCTTTAGTTGAAGTGAGTATATTTGAGTCTATATTTGAGACACTCCAGTAGATAGATGGTAACAGTAATAGGAAAAACCATGTTTCTGAATGACAGATCCTAGTGTTGACATGTGGATGGAGAAAAGAAACGGTCCCAGCACTGATCCCTGAGGGACTCCAGTAGATAGATGATAACAGTGATTGCCTGAAGAAAATTTATTTTGTTTTTCTTAATTATTTATTGCGTGAACTGGCTACGCTTTAATTGGCTTCTCTTGCTTTCAGAGAGAAAAAACATTAAGCTTTAATGCTTTTTGAAGACCTGTACCAGCTAACAATATCCCCTCTGTCCCTTGAGAAGTGTTTTCAGAATTCATGTTTTCCTCTCTGATGGCAAACACAGACTTTGTTGAAGTCGCCTGACTGGAGACTCTATGTTATTCAGTTTATGATGTGCACTTCGCCTCAACAGATCAGTGTCCTGATATCTCATTCTGTCACCACTGAACTCAGACGCTCATGCTCTCCGTTCAAACACTCCAAAATCTGTGTCTCTGCCAAAATTCCTGTTTATTTCTTTTCCGCTCCGCTTTCTGACAACAATCATCCCCCGTAAACAGCTTTGAGCATAAACTCTGATTAAAAACGCATCTTGCTTGACATCTCTTCACTCTGTCTTTTGTGTGCTTGTGGTTTTCTCTCAACGACAGTCGACAGCACTTTGGACTCGTTTATTTTTTTTAATCAAAGGTGGAATAAAGAGATAACCAAAACCAAACAACAATGAGCTTAAAATTAAAATTCTCGACTTGCTCAGTTGTGCAGTTTTTTTTCCACTGACCTTGTTGCAAAGCATTCTGGGATTCTGTGAAAGATGTGACTTAGTATAGTCTAAAAGGCTGCATCATAATTATCTTGTGTGCATGCTAACAATATGCTTATGAAACCAAAAAAGCTATTAATAATTCTTGTTTACATGAAGAAAGACATTTCGAACGGACTAAATACCACACGCTGAGTTGTTTAGTAGCTTGTTTAATGCATGTGGTGCAATAATTCTGTTTTGGTCTTCTAACATAAATAAATTAGATGCAAAACAGACTCAAGGTTGTTTACGCCTCTAAAAGCAGCTTGAGACATATCTGTGATTTACATATCTATTCAGAAAGGTATTTACTGTGTTAACTAACACCCACATTCACAAAAGCACATGGAAGAATAACCCCATTAGAAGTATCAGCAGTCCCTTAAAGTCTGTACTATTTTTGGGTCATGCATGATTGTGCATCTCGGTCAAGGGACAAGTCACTTCACTCTGTGGCCATTTTTTATATTAGTATTGTTCTTTTTATGCAAGTAAAACTTCTATGTACTTGAATGATGAAATTTTACAATGTACCACTTTTTTTTGTGGCAAATAATGTTTTTATAAGCACTTTACTTCAGGGCAAATTTATTAAAACATACAGATTATTGGCCGATACATCGGTGCATCACTAATATAGGTGGTGATGGCGCAGTGGATAAGACACATGACTTTGGTGTGTGAGACCCGGGTTCGAATCCACTGTGAGACACCAATGTGTCCCTGAGCAAGACACTTAACACCTTGCTCCAGAGGCGTGCGACCTCTGACATATATAGCAATTGTAAGTCGCTTCGGATAAAAGCGTCAGCTAAATGAATAAATGTAAATGTAAATGTAATATATATTAGGGGTGTAACAATACAGATATAAAAGCAACAAATCCCCAATGCTATGCTTCTTTTCATTTTTTTTTAAAACAGACAGTGATCTGGATGATGTTGTCTGGTATGTGTTAGCATGAGTGATTCCTGATTGCTTAAAATAAAAAACAAGGAATTGTTGAGGCTACATATTTCCAGGACACTCATGTTTTATCACTGGACTGTAGTGAAATTTCCACGACACAAATCGCCACAATGCCAAATGATTATGTCTCATTATAACAGCGGAAACAACTTAAAATACTCCATCATTTATGGTAATAAAGATAAGAGTAAAACGTCAATCGAAACTGTAAAGGGTCTGTTTTTATTTGTGTAAACTCACAATAAACAAAACATTGTGCTTTTGTAAAATAAAGAAAACAAACATGATTCTGCTTTCTGTCGTCCTTGATTCCTTTCTGTGAAGTTTGTGGAGCAAGTCTAAGACTGTCGCGGTGAAGGAATTTCGGTATAACATGCGGTCTTATCACCATTTATTTATTTATTTATTTGTTGCTATATACATTTTTAGTAACCAATATAACAATCTCTACGCATTGAAAGGCTGTCACTCAGCACATCGTTACGGCAATGGACTGTCATTGAGTGAGTCGTTAAACCGTTCATTCAACTAGTGCTGTAGCGGCGCATCGATGTTACGTCGACGCCATATTTTTGCGTGGACACTTCTTTATTTATTTATTTTTTGCACCGTTTCCGGCGGTACAGCTAGCCACCACACGTGGGAGACGGAAACATTGCAGAATGGAGGACGAAAACAACTAGAAGTGAATGTGCTTTCCATTAAATGAATCACACACAGTAAACAAACCCTTAACAAAAAAACAAAAAACTTTGCAATTTAGACGCGCAAACTGGGTGCTGGTGCGGTGAGACGTCAATGCTCGGGCAGATTCGGCTTGAAGTCGTTCATCCTCGGTTGTGGCGCCACGCGCGCGGTTACAAAAGAAGCCGTGCACACAGCCAAGCGAAATGGGGTCGAAATAGAGGTCTGATGACGGTGTTCAAATACATAACTTTAGACTAAGGTTAGCCATAGTATCATGATTCAATACAATAGTTAGTATTTATTTGAGATACATTATGGTTTTTTATTTATCAAGCAGCAGAAAAATAATCTTTATATTAATAGTCCAATTAGTCGTTAAATTAGTCGACTAATCGATAAAATAATCGCCCAACTAACCGTTTAGTTAATAATCGTTTACCCCAGCCCTACATTCAACGAACACGTTCAAAAATGCTGATTCATTAAAAGATAGATGTAATGAACCAAGATATTCATTATTTTTAACTTTGAGCTCAACTTTTGAAGGCTCAGCTGACCAGAAATGCTATGGGTAACGCTGAAACTGATGCTTCACTTAATATAGACCAATGGCATTGATTCAATGCGTGACTCGCAGATTTATTTTCCCGCGGCTTCCTCCCGCTGTGGATGCTTTCACTTTCCTGTGTGTTTAGGCTTAAGGACAAATCCACAAAGCCTCTGTCTTGTTATCATTATTAACTTATTTAACATTCAATACACATGCATGAAGTTCAAAACAAGAAAGATAGCCTTATGTAAAAAGAAAACGTGAATATTGCGATTGCTGCGGTTACTTGCATTCCTCTGCGGTTGGTTTGTCAGTAGCGCGGTACTACAATATTGCGGTAAGCGCGACAGCGGTAAGCGCGTCACGAAAATGAATCGAAACTCAGCGTATGGGCTACTAGCAAGCTCTTGCGTGTTAAGGCGGTTATCAAACAGCATTGCATTACCATGCGCCCCCTTCTGGATTGGAGTGTGAATCGCCTGAGACTGTATTCAGCATCTGACTGTATGCACCGAACCGTGACGGTTCAGGACAAATACATGTATCGTTACACCCCTAATATATATATTGATATTATATTATATATATATATATATATAGATAGATATAGGGCTGCAAGATATTGAAGAAAAATGCGATAACTCATTAAATAATACGTTATTCAATATCAGATACGAAGTAAACTTAAATTATTTTTAAAATATATTTAAAATAACCTATGTGTTTCACATTCTTTCTGTGTCAAGAAAAATCCCTACAGCTTCTGAAAGTGAGCATCAGTGTTTTACTGTAACATAAGAAGTGTTATTTTAACATCAGTGTAAACCAGGGGGTTTAGTGGTTCAGGTTATGCTACATTAGGTTTATTTAACAACAGCAACTGAATAATCAAATGTAAAAATAAACACTGCTTAGTTTTCACTGTATGAATTCAATATATACTGATTATTATTATTAAAGCTACAAAAGTTATTCAGCCAAGAGCAGCGAGTGATTTTCTCTTTGTCTTTTGTTCATGACTCCAGTTATTGCAAGCTGTTGCGATATGCATATCACGGTATATGCATTTGCGATATTTCGATATATTGTGCAGCCCTAATATATATATATATAGCAAAGTCAAGTGACATCAAAACCTGACAACAATGGTACCATAAATGGATCTTCTTTATCTTAAATATGGCAAATAATGTATTTCTCAGGTCGGTTTAACAAATTTTCAAGAGAAAAATAAGACGACGTTTTTGTAAATGAGGCTCTTTTACCTCATTCTCTATATTCAGTATTTTGCAAGTAAATTAAAATAAATAGGAACTTAATTTTTAATATTTTATGTGGCTGGAAAGAAATCAAACAGAACAATTCTTCAAAATTCCTCTTATTTTCCATGGAAGAAGATTTGAAATAGCATGGGAGTAAAATAAATGTTTCCATTTTCAGGTGAACTACCCTTTTAAATGCACTAAAATCAACACTCATTAGGGAGAAAAGCAGAAAGCGTGTGATAGAGAGGCAGGAAGCGCGAGTTGAAACGATGGGGTTTAAGTCAGCGGACGTCTACTTAACAGGCGAGCCAGAGGTTGCCAGGGCAACATAAACAATGTCCCGCAGTGATTAATGAGTGTGAGAGCGAGTACGATGGCACAGGGTGGCAGTGCCAATTACCTCTCGCTCTCGTTCTCTCTGTCACATGGAGAGTGTGTAATGGGACACAGCCTCTGGCGCTACACCGAGGCCAGGAGGTCAAAGATTTAATTAGGTGGGAGTAAATGTCAAGGGGAAGAGGCGAGTCGTGTGTGTGAAACTGTGTGTGTGTTCCTTAGAAAACTCTTTTTACTTTTATGAGTGTGTGTGTGTGTGTGTGTGTGTGTGAAGATCTGCTAAAGTATTACCTGGGGCTCTCT
>NW_027508726.1:605000-607230 GCF_051911475.1 Siphateles boraxobius
TGCAGACGGAGAGAGAAATGTTCCTCCTGATGCCAGTGACCCTGAGCGTCTCTCTGCTCCCCATCTATCCTCTCCCAGACAGCCCGAAGAATACTAATGCACCACACACACACACACACACACACACACACACACCTGTCTGCATAAGAGTGCATTTCAGGGTCGGGTTTCAAAATAAGTGCAAGGGCATGTATGATTGTCTCAGATTGCTTCGGGGAGTGTGTATGAGTGGAAAATACTTCAATGTGAAGATCATGTCTGAAACCTAGCGAGCTTCAGGCGTTATGTGTGTGTGTGTTCTTCTGTCTCCGCTACAGATCAAACATTTTAAAAGATAATTGCGACTTTATTTCTCGCAATTTTGAGTTTACATCTCGCAATTCTGACTTTATTTTGCCGCAATTGCAAGTTTTTATCTCGCAATTCTGAAATCTTTTCTCAAAATCGTGAGATATGGACTCTCAAATTGCGAGTTATAATGTCCAATTCTAAGGGAAAACATACTTTATAAACACGCAATTGCAACTTTATAACATGAAATTTTACTTTGTATCTCCCAATTGCTTGTTGTAAAGTCAGAATTACAAGAAATAAACATGCAATTCTGAGAAAATAAGTAATTTCTCACAATTGCGACCATAACACGCAATTCTGACTTTATAAGACAATTCTGACTATATCTCGCAAATCTGACTTTATTTCTCGCAATTGCAAGTTTCTATCTCGCAATTCTGACATCTTTTCTCAAAATTGTGAGATAGACTTGCAATTGTGAGTTATAATGTCCAATTCTAAGGGAAAAAAAAGAATTTATAACACGCAATTGCAACTTTATATCATGAAATTCTACTTTGTATCTCCCAATTGCGTGTTTTAAAATCAGAATTGCAAGAAATAAACATGCAATTCTGAGAAAAAAGTAATTTCTCACAATTGCGACTTTATAACACGCAAAACTTGACTTTATTTCACACAATTATGACTTTATTTCATACAATTATGACTCTATTTCACGCAATTATGACTTTATATCACAATCAATTCTGACTTTATATCATGCATTTCTGACTTTATAACACACAATTCTGACTATATCTCGCAATTCTGACTTTATATCATGCATTTCTGACTTTATATCATGCATTTCTGACTTTATAACACACAATTCTGACTATATCTCGCAATTCTGACTTTATATCACGCAATTGTGAGAAAAAAAGTCAGAATTGCAAGTTTATATCACAATTGCCTTTTTAATTTTTTATTCTGTGGCGGAAACAAGCTTCCATATGTTCTTGATGTTTCAAAAGAAAGTCCATTTAAAATGTTATAAGATATGTAACGGCAACACTGAGAAGAAGTCAAAATGGAAGACAAAGTGAGAGAGATTAATAACAAATGCATGTTATTCAATACCGAAAACCACAGTTAAAAAACAGATTTCAAGGGATAGTTCACCCAATATAGATATTGTGAATAATGTTTTGGCTGGTCTCCATTGACAGTCAGCATGCTCCTCTTATAATATAGCTCACTAGGTTTTGAAAATATCCCAGCATGCACCTTTCAGTCACAACACGTTCACACACACACACAAGACCCTCACGAGAACAAGACGTTCTCTCTCAAGACCGTCTGGTTTCCGACAGGAGACATGATTATGCGCTGATTCTCAGCAAAATGCATTCATTGGGTCACTTTCTCTCCTGTGAAGCGGGTTTTTTTCAGACGTCACACTCTATAATACACATATGCACACGCAAAAACCACAAATCGCAACATTCAGACCACGACTGCACACATGACACCGGCGTCCAGACCTGTCAGTTCAGACTAAACCTGGAACTAAAGCTCAATTACAACAGCAAACGTTTACCCAGCAGGACTTCTGAACGAACACGACGCCACATCCAATTAAACTCATCAAACAATAACGCAGACATATCGCAGAAATAAGAAAGCTGTGTTTCTTATGAGTAAAGCCGGGTAATACCAGAGAAGGTCAGTGCATGACAATAACAGACCTGTCAATCTGAGAAATATGAGCGGAAAAAAAGGATAATTTCTATATTTGTGAAAAGCATTTTGAAGTCTAAAGTTCGGCTCAAGTGTCAACTGTGTCTTATGACTATTAAAATCTTTCAAAAGTGTTTTTGTGCGCATCAGCCGCAACTTAAAATATTCATCTTTGTCATCAGGAGTTCTGGGAACCGGTGCACGGATTGAATAC
>NW_027508727.1:2500-55000 GCF_051911475.1 Siphateles boraxobius
ATCTCGTATATGTCCCCTTCTACGTCTTTTCTAACACCTACCATTCGTTTTTCTTGCAAAATAGCCCACATTGGCACAACCCATGGCCTTTAAGCCCTCTTTTTATAATTTTGTACATCACTTTGGACATTATTTTGGTCCATTTCTGTGTCTATCTTTGAAGCGGCCAGTTGTGCGATGGACAGTGCACAACCAGACTCAGACCTCAGGTTTGGGTCTTGGATTATATTTTCCCCTTACCAGCCCGTGCCTCGTTCTCTGGACTTTATTGATGGCATTGGAGTGTTCTTGGTAGTGTTTGTGAGTGCATGTATAGAGTTATAAAAATTAAATAAATTTTAAAATTAAAAACAACAAGGTTGATAGCAGAAAAATGACTCATGACGCATCAAAACATGCTGATTGGTGTTTGAGAGTGTGGGAGGGGCCACGCCCTCTGAAAAACTATAAAGAGCTGAGGGAAAAGAGACTGTTGTCATTCGAACTCGCCTGATGAGAGCCGTTGGAAGGCCGAAACGCGTCGCGAGATAGTTCCTGAATGACGCAGACTGTAAAAATGAGTTAGGCCGCCATCATTAGTGTGTTGTGATGTTGCTGAGCCAAAAATAAATATTTCTCTTCGCCCAAACAGGTGTTGAGTTGGTCTGTAAAATATTTAAAAGTCTCCCTTCGTCCATACAGACGTTGGTATCTCGTATATGTCCCCTTCTACGTCTTTTCTAACACCTACCATTCGTTTTTCTTGCAAAATAGCCCACATTGGCACAACCCATGGCCTTTAAGCCCTCTTTTTATAATTTTGTACATCACTTTGGACATTATTTTGGTCCATTTCTGTGTCTATCTTTGAAGCGGCCAGTTGTGCGATGGACAGTGCACAACCAGACTCAGACCTCAGGTTTGGGTCTTGGATTATATTTTCCCCTTACCAGCCCGTGCCTCGTTCTCTGGACTTTATTGATGGCATTGGAGTGTTCTTGGTAGTGTTTGTGAGTGCATGTATAGAGTTATAAAAATTAAATAAATTTTAAAATTAAAAACAACAAGGTTGATAGCAGAAAAATGACTCATGACGCATCAAAACATGCTGATTGGTGTTTGAGAGTGTGGGAGGGGCCACGCCCTCTGAAAAACTATAAAGAGCTGAGGGAAAAGAGACTGTTGTCATTCGAACTCGCCTGATGAGAGCCGTTGGAAGGCCGAAACGCGTCGCGAGATAGTTCCTGAATGACGCAGACTGTAAAAATGAGTTAGGCCGCCATCATTAGTGTGTTGTGATGTTGCTGAGCCAAAAATAAATATTTCTCTTCGCCCAAACAGGTGTTGAGTTGGTCTGTAAAATATTTAAAAGTCTCCCTTCGTCCATACAGACGTTGGTATCTCGTATATGTCCCCTTCTACGTCTTTTCTAACACCTACCATTCGTTTTTCTTGCAAAATAGCCCACATTGGCACAACCCATGGCCTTTAAGCCCTCTTTTTATAATTTTATACATCACTTTGGACATTATTTTGGTCCATTTCTGTGTCTATCTTTGAAGCGGCCAGTTGTGCGATGGACAGTGCACAACCAGACTCAGACCTCAGGTTTGGGTCTTGGATTATATTTTCCCCTTACCAGCCCGTGCCTCGTTCTCTGGACTTTATTGATGGCATTGGAGTGTTCTTGGTAGTGTTTGTGAGTGCATGTATAGAGTTATAAAAATTAAATAAATTTTAAAATTAAAAACAACAAGGTTGATAGCAGAAAAATGACTCATGACGCATCAAAACATGCTGATTGGTGTTTGAGAGTGTGGGAGGGGCCACGCCCTCTGAAAAACTATAAAGAGCTGAGGGAAAAGAGACTGTTGTCATTCGAACTCGCCTGATGAGAGCCGTTGGAAGGCCGAAACGCGTCGCGAGATAGTTCCTGAATGACGCAGACTGTAAAAATGAGTTAGGCCGCCATCATTAGTGTGTTGTGATGTTGCTGAGCCAAAAATAAATATTTCTCTTCGCCCAAACAGGTGTTGAGTTGGTCTGTAAAATATTTAAAAGTCTCCCTTCGTCCATACAGACGTTGGTATCTCGTATATGTCCCCTTCTACGTCTTTTCTAACACCTACCATTCGTTTTTCTTGCAAAATAGCCCACATTGGCACAACCCATGGCCTTTAAGCCCTCTTTTTATAATTTTATACATCACTTTGGACATTATTTTGGTCCATTTCTGTGTCTATCTTTGAAGCGGCCAGTTGTGCGATGGACAGTGCACAACCAGACTCAGACCTCAGGTTTGGGTCTTGGATTATATTTTCCCCTTACCAGCCCGTGCCTCGTTCTCTGGACTTTATTGATGGCATTGGAGTGTTCTTGGTAGTGTTTGTGAGTGCATGTATAGAGTTATAAAAATTAAATAAATTTTAAAATTAAAAACAACAAGGTTGATAGCAGAAAAATGACTCATGACGCATCAAAACATGCTGATTGGTGTTTGAGAGTGTGGGAGGGGCCACGCCCTCTGAAAAACTATAAAGAGCTGAGGGAAAAGAGACTGTTGTCATTCGAACTCGCCTGATGAGAGCCGTTGGAAGGCCGAAACGCGTCGCGAGATAGTTCCTGAATGACGCAGACTGTAAAAATGAGTTAGGCCGCCATCATTAGTGTGTTGTGATGTTGCTGAGCCAAAAATAAATATTTCTCTTCGCCCAAACAGGTGTTGAGTTGGTCTGTAAAATATTTAAAAGTCTCCCTTCGTCCATACAGACGTTGGTATCTCGTATATGTCCCCTTCTACGTCTTTTCTAACACCTACCATTCGTTTTTCTTGCAAAATAGCCCACATTGGCACAACCCATGGCCTTTAAGCCCTCTTTTTATAATTTTATACATCACTTTGGACATTATTTTGGTCCATTTCTGTGTCTATCTTTGAAGCGGCCAGTTGTGCGATGGACAGTGCACAACCAGACTCAGACCTCAGGTTTGGGTCTTGGATTATATTTTCCCCTTACCAGCCCGTGCCTCGTTCTCTGGACTTTATTGATGGCATTGGAGTGTTCTTGGTAGTGTTTGTGAGTGCATGTATAGAGTTATAAAAATTAAATAAATTTTAAAATTAAAAACAACAAGGTTGATAGCAGAAAAATGACTCATGACGCATCAAAACATGCTGATTGGTGTTTGAGAGTGTCGGAGGGGCCACGCCCTCTGAAAAACTATAAAGAGCTGAGGGAAAAGAGACTGTTGTCATTCGAACTCGCCTGATGAGAGCCGTTGGAAGGCCGAAACGCGTCGCGAGATAGTTCCTGAATGACGCAGACTGTAAAAATGAGTTAGGCCGCCATCATTAGTGTGTTGTGATGTTGCTGAGCCAAAAATAAATATTTCTCTTCGCCCAAACAGGTGTTGAGTTGGTCTGTAAAATATTTAAAAGTCTCCCTTCGTCCATACAGACGTTGGTATCTCGTATATGTCCCCTTCTACGTCTTTTCTAACACCTACCATTCGTTTTTCTTGCAAAATAGCCCACATTGGCACAACCCATGGCCTTTAAGCCCTCTTTTTATAATTTTGTACATCACTTTGGACATTATTTTGGTCCATTTCTGTGTCTATCTTTGAAGCGGCCAGTTGTGCGATGGACAGTGCACAACCAGACTCAGACCTCAGGTTTGGGTCTTGGATTATATTTTCCCCTAACCCTAACCTAACCCTAACTCTAACACAAGTCACACCCACAACAACACTAATCCTACCAAACCAAAAAAAAAAGTTCCACCCAAAAAAATACAAGTCCCACACAAACAAAAGACACAAATCCAACCAAAAAAATTACAGTCCAACCAACACAAATAAAATACAAGTCCCACACACAACAAAACAAATCCTACCCACCCCAAAAAAAAAAAAAAAAAAATAGAAAAAAAAATCTCACCCAAAAAAAACCAATTCCCACCAAAAAAAACTCAAGTCCCACAAAAATTTCCCAACCACCTAAAAATAACACAACTAAAACAAAAAAACAGTAAAAAAAAAAAAAAAAAAAAAAAAAAACCTCCAAAACACAAGTCCCACCACCAAAAAACACAGGTCACAGCTAAAATTTTGATTGCCAATATCTCATGACCCCAACATCACAGAGACATCAGAGTAGTCTCGTTGGAAAGGTCTGAGAAAACCCTTTCGAATGATACCTAGTTCATGTCGCTGACTGCTTCCTGGGCGGAGCTATGGGACAAAATATATTCATGTATCAAAAATGTATCTCGGCCTAGGAAGGTCGCAGCGACACAAACAAGGTGTCATTGGAAAGCACTCGCCGAGACCTTTCCAATGACACCAATCACGAGTCGTTTCGACTTTCCTAGACCGAGATAATTTTTGAATACACAAATGTATTTGGTCCCATAACTCCGCCCCCAAACGTCTGAACAATACAAGTATGGTGTCATTTTAAAGGCCTCATCAAGACCTTTCGAATGATACCTAGCTTTTGTCGCTGACTGCTTCCTGGGCGGAGCTATAGGTACACAAAAAAAACACAATTCCCAACAAAAAACACAAGTCCGACCTCCAAAAAAAACAAGTCCCACCTCCAAAAATACACAAGTCCCTCCCCCCCCAAAACACAAGTCACACCCCCAAAAAAAACAAGTCCCACCCCCAAAAAACACAAGTCCCACCCCCAAAAAACACATGTCCCACCCATAAAAAACACAAGTCCCACCCCCAAAAAACACATGTCCCACCCATAAAAAACACAAGTCCCACCCCCAAAAAACACAAGTCCCACCCACAAAAAACACAAGTCCATCCCACAAAAAAAACACAAGTCCCACCCCAAAAAAACACAAATCCCACCCACAAAAAAACACTAGGTGCAGTACCATATCTCGGCGCCCGGTGGCGCTAGAGCTCCCAAACCACTTGCAATCGACTCCCCGCCCCCTAATTAGTATATGGGAGGAGTTTCAGCTCTATAGGACCTATAATAAGGGGGGTGACAGGGGGGTGACAATACCATATCTCGGCCCCTGGTGGCGCTAGAGCTCCCAAACCACTTGCAATCGACTCCCCGCCCCCTAATTAGTATATGGGAGGAGTTTCAGCTCTATAGGACCTATAATAAGGGGGGTGACAGGGGGTGACAATACCATATCTCGGCCCCTGGTGGCGCTAGAGCTCCCAAACCACTTGCAATCGACTCCCCGCCCCCTAATTAGTATATGGGAGGAGTTTCAGCTCTATAGGACCTATAATAAGGGGGGTGACAGGGGGGTGACAATACCATATCTCGGCCCCTGGTGGCGCTAGAGCTCCCAAACCACTTGCAATCGACTCCCCGCCCCCTAATTAGTATATGGGAGGAGTTTCAGCTCTATAGGACCTATAATAAGGGGGGTGACAGGGGGTGACAATACCATATCTCAGCCCCTGGTGGCGCTAGAGCTCCCAAACCACTTGCAATCGACTCCCCGCCCCCTAATTAGTATATGGGCGGAGTTTCAGCTCTATAGGACCTATAGAACTCGAGATATTGGGGGGGGGTGACAAAACTGGGGGGTGACAACTTCGCATTTTGGTCTATAAGGGTTAGGGTTAGACTAATAAAAGGTGCAAAAACACAAGTTAGTTTAAAAACTTTAAACTAACTTGTGTTAGTTTAAAGCCTAGACAGGAATACAAAGGAAGAATAAATCAAGACATGCAGCTTTTATGCTTGTGAACTTTATGGTCCTGTCTAAGCTATTCCAAGACAGAACAAAATTATAAAAGGCACATTTTTATATTTAAAAAAAAAAGTCTAAATAGAAGTATGCATAAATACTGTATAAAAATGAAAAGGAAATAAAGACAGAATGAAATAGAGGGTATAAAAGCAAAACAAAATGGACAAAAGCCTAAAATGTGCATACACAAAAAACAAAGCTATCAATGCAAGGTTAAACAATACAAAGTAGCATAAAACTAAATTGTGGAAAGCTGCTTTTAAAAATAAAAAAGAATACATTGAAGAGACAAACTACATTTGACTGATAAGCAAATAGGCCATTATTATAAATACAAGGGTATAAAGTGGGAAATAAATAGAACAAACCAGAAGTTAAAAAAAATTAAAATAAAAAAATTACAAGTGATTACAAAAGGGACAAAGTTACAAAAGGCCACAAAAAATAGACTTAACACCTGTAGTGATGTCGCCATCTGATGTTGAACAAGATTAGAAGGGTTTGGATTCCAGAGGAACGCTCACATCACCACAAGAGGGTATCGTCAATAAACCATAGCAGAACATTGATCTGACTGGACCTCTGGAGAACAAATACAGACAAAAACCCTGGAAAATCCTTTGAAACACAGTAAAGGGACAAAGACAACCTGAAAAATATTCATGTTTGACTGGGCAATCACTGAAAACTCAGTTTCTTAAATTATTCACAGACTTTAGCTTCTTTGCATGAAGAACAGTGACAAAACATGCTATATAGAGCAGTTTGCCCATTTAGGGCTACTGTAGAAACGTATAAAATGGAAATAAATTAAAATACAAAAAGAACATATGTGCACAGAAGAATAAAAAAGGGGACAGGGACAATTGGAAAGGGTCAGTTGCAAAATAGCCAAAATGCAGAAATAAAAAAGCACATAAATACAAGGAACAAAAAGGCATAATGGACACAAATCATGCAGACATGTTAAACAACATATCACTAAAGTATAAAAAAAATCTAAGTGTTAATGAATACAAAAGGGTATAAAAAGGAATACAAAAAAGGCACAAAAGTGGCAAAATACCAAACATGAAAAAAAGGTATAAAAACTTTATCCAAACCCTAACGTACAGAACACAAATTTTAAAAGAGGATATAAAGGCCAAACAAAGTTCACAATCAGAGGGTGCATTGAAGAGGGCACAAGGGCATAAATACAGAATGGTGCAAATGAGCACACAGTGGCATTTTGACACTTTATTTTAGTCTGTGAAACCATTTTGAGAAGCACTATACAAGTGAAATTGATTCCAACAAGCAGAACAAAGGCATAAATACAAGGAGTTTAAAGGGGAAAAGGAACAAGGTATGGAAGTATTACAAGATTAAATAAATCCAAAGAATGCAGGAGTTTAAGAAAAGTCTGCCTGTCAGCATTACAAATCACAATTCACATTGACAGACATTAACCAGAACAAACTTCAAGACTGATGTAATAAATACAAATATTAAACAGATTGTTAACACTGATATTCAATTAATAATATATCAATAGATAAACCAGCCCTAAAACTTTAACAGCCACATTGTTAAATACAACTGTTAGTATTAGTAAAAGCATGAATTCAAGAGAATTATTATACAGAAGAGCATTTTCAAGAATAAGCGGCAAGCATACCTGCTCCCAAACCCCTCCCAGGTTTGGTGAAGTCGATAGAGGGAGGTGGTGTCACTTTGTTCAAATCCAGGTCTCAGTTTTACCCGTTCGTCATACTTGGCTTGTCTTGGGATTGACCAAATCTGTTTTGAGACTTGGAACCATCAGACACCTGTAAAGCAATGAGGGGTGAGATACAAAGTGTAGGTTAACGAGATATTAAAAGTAGACAGGTGTGCAAAAAACCTCTTAAGTGCCTGATCTGCATCCTTGCTCAGACTGCCTCCACACTCACAGAGAGATATGAGGACCAAACCCTTCTTATGAGTTATGAATGAGTGATCACATAGGACAGTCCAGCACTTTAAACTAAAGCAAAAAGCACAGCACTTAAACAGCAAAGTTACACCAGATCAATACACACCTATGATCCAATGCTTTATTACACAGTTTCCAAAAGAGGCAAGTATAGACAACACACAATGAGCAATAAAGTATAATGCTTCAATTCTTGGGTATGCAGTTAAAGATAGAGGGATGACCTCAAATGGTAAGTATATCCACACACACACACACACCTTTTGGATGCAGTGAGAGTGAATGAAAAAACAATGTCTTACAGGGATTGTGGGAACGTTGGAGGTAGAGAACAGACGAGGGAACTAGGATACAGGATCTTGGAGAAATCTCAGAGGATCAATAACTCGTGTACGTCAAACAGTGCGTAATCCACAGTCCAAGACCAGTCTTAGACCAGACAAAGTGTGTGACTGAGGTGTGTTTAAATACTGTGGTGATGAGTGTGTTGATCAGGTGCAGGTGAGGATGATGGCTGAGTAAGTGCAGGTGATGAGCAGGAGGAATTCTGGGAATTGTAGTTTTGAGTGATATGTAAACATGCTTTGCCTTGATATTGCTGGACCATGGCTACGTTCTAAACCGCATACTCACTGAGTAGATAATACATTTCAATAAGTACTTAACGAATGCTAAAAGTGTAGGTACTTTATAGCCTGATCACGTTAAGCATAAATGTGATCTGGACATCTGCCTTGTTGACGTTATCCCAAGCACAACAACTTTAATTTATCAATCTTTAATTCACCTATCTGTAAATATCTTGATATTGACTAAGCTTGCTCATTTTGTGGTCTTGTTGAAAAAACAAATGCCCATTTATTTTGTGATTGTAGTATAACCAATACATTTAGGGTTGATTTAAGTTCTTATATTTTTAACCCTACTTATCCTTAAAGATATTATTTTTAATAACAAAAACCCAAAATCGAAATCTCTTGAATATGTTGTTAATTCTTTATATGCAACAATTACATCGACAAGCAAAAGTGGCTTAAATTTTATGTTTTCCTCTTTTTCTTGTCGAATTTAACTCTCATTTCATCCCTCAGGCTTATATATAACACGAAAAAAATGTTCATGTATTTTGATGAATTATTCAAAGATATTTAACCTTGTCAAAGGTGCTTTTTTTCCCCTGTGTGTATAATCACATATTATGATGCACGCAAACCCATGATATTTGTTTCCCTTCTTTTTTGTCATTTTGATTATTCATTGTTAAAGATACAACCATGGTATCTTTCCCTGATCTTGTATGTAATTATAATTTCTCCAACACAATTTTTTTAAAAAGCGACTGGTGCTCTAACACCTCATAACATCAGGAACTCGACAGCCCACCTTGAACGGTTTTCCTCAGTGTTTGTAATGTTTGTAATGTCTGTACAAGGGAGACGGGCAGCTGCTAAGACAGCCACTAACATACAGAAGGCAGGCAGAGAGTAAAAACAAGTGAATAAATAAATACAGTTAAAACAAAACATTTTATGCAGAACATTAATACAAAATACAACCATTTTAGAAAAAAAGGAATGGGCATAAAATAGTCAATAGGACAAGGCCATAAAACAGCATAATGCCTAATAATGCCTAATGTTTAAGTGGTGTCCGCAAAATAATATAGAATTCATAGACAATTGGAAAAGTTTTCGGGGCAAACCTGGCCTGTTGAAAAGAGATGGTATTCATCCCTCCTGGGATGGTGCTGCTCTTCTCTCTAGTAATTTGGCTCATAGTCTTAGAGACAAAACATGACAATCTGGGGCTCAGGTCAGGAAGCAGACAAACTGGCTAAACTGACCGTCTGCTAGCGGCCTCGCGTCACCAAGGTCAGATAAATCCCATCACATAGAGGCTCTTTCACCTAGATATCATCATATAGAGACTGTGTCAGTTCCCCGAATTTGGAAATCCAAAAAACTTTCAAACCGATCTAAGGTTAAAAATGTAATTGATATTCAACAAATAAAAAATAGATATAATACAGATGAACAAACGATAAAGCTTGGGTTACTGAATATCCGATCCCCTACTTCAAAGGCGCTCATAGTTAATGAAATGATTTCAGATTATAACCTAGATGTGCTGTGTATGACAGAAACCTGGCTAAAACCAGACGATTACATTACTTTAAATGAGTCCACCCCCCATGATTACTATTATAAACATGAACCTCGCCTGAAAGGCAAAGGGGGAGGTATTGCTGTAATTTATAGTAATATTTTCAAAACCACTAAGGCAAGGCAAGGCAAGGCAAGTTTATTTATATAGCACATTTCATACACAATGGTAATTCAAAGTGCTTTACATAGAAGAAATTAA
Source organism: Siphateles boraxobius (assembly GCF_051911475.1). NCBI lineage: Eukaryota > Metazoa > Chordata > Actinopteri > Cypriniformes > Leuciscidae > Siphateles > Siphateles boraxobius. The sequence continues at coordinate 12,536 of NW_027508727.1, forward strand.
AATAATCAAAAGAAATCAGAATAATTAAAACAGTTTAGAATAAAAGATAAAATACAGAAATCAGAATAATTAAAACATAAAATAAAATACAGTGCAAACAGTCGGACGAACAGTGGCACAGTGCTCATTCAGTAAATGCACAGCTAAACAGATGTGTTTTGAGTCTGGATTTGAATGTGACTACTGTAGGAGCACATCTGATCTCTTCTGGAAGCTGGTTCCAGCTGCGGCTGGCATAGTAGCTAAAAGCAGACTCGCCATGCTTAGAGTGAACCCTTGGTATTTCTAGCCGATGTGATCCTAATGATCTGAGTGATCTGTTGGGTTTATATTCAGTGAGCATATCTGCAATGTATTGAGGTCCTAGGCCATTGAATGATTTATATACCAGTAATAATACTTTAAAATCAATCCTAAATGTAACTGGCAGCCAGTGTAAAGACCTGAGGACTGGTGTGATGTGTTCATATTTTCTGGTTCTGCTCAGAATCCTAGCAGCAGCGTTCTGTATGAGCTGCAACTGTCTTATGGTCTTTTTGGGAAGGCCAGTGAGAAGTCCATTACAATAATCCACCCTACTGGTGATGAAAGCATGCACAAGTTTTTCTAAGTCTTGACTGGAAACAAAGCATCTAATTCTTGCAATATTTTTCAGGTGATAATATGCTGATTTAGTTATTGCTTTGACATGACTACTGAAACTAAGGTCTGACTCCAGAGACACACCCAGATTCCTGACTTGATTTTTAGTTGTTTGACCCCTAGACTGAAGGTATGCGTTCACCTTGAGAACTTCATCTTTGTTTCCAAACGCAATGACTTCAGTTTTGTCTTTGTTTAACTGAAGAAAGTTTTGGCACATCCAATTGTTTACTTCATCAATGCATTGGCAAAGGGAGTCAATGGGGCTGTAATCGTTAGGCGATAGGGCTAGGTAGAGCTGTGTGTCGTCTGCATAGCTATGGTAAGCGATTTGGTTCTTTCTCATTATTTGGCTCATTGGGAGCATGTACAGGTTGAATAGGAGTGGCGCAAGAATTGAGCCTTGAGGGACTCCGCATGTCATGGATGTCCACTCAGACTTATGGTCTCCTATACTCACATAATAACCTCTGCCTCCTAAGTATGACCTGAACCATTTTAGGACTATCCCAGAAAGCCCGACCCAGTTTTCCAGCCTGTCAAGAAGTATTTTGTGATCGACAGTGTCAAATGCAGCACTGAGGTCGAGTAGTACCAGCACTGATAATTTGCCTGTATCAGTATTTAAGCGAATATCATTTATTATCTTTATGAGCGCGGTCTCTGTACTGTGGTGCGGTCGGAAACCAGATTGAAAATGGTCAAAGTATCCATTCGAGCTTAAGAATTTGTTCAGCTGATTGAAGACAACTTTTTCAATGATCTTGCCTATGAAAGGAAGATTTGAGATCGGTCTATAGTTGTTTAATATGGTTTTATCCAGATTGCTCTTTTTCAGGAGGGGCTTGACAACAGCAGTTTTCAGGGAGGTCGGAAAACTCCCAGAGAGAAGTGAGGCATTTACCACTTCTAGGAGATCTGCTTCTAAGCTGTGTAACACATTTTTGAAAAAAGATGTGGGAAGTGCATCAAGGGCGCAGGTTGATGTTTTTAGTTGCTGTACGGTTTCTTCCAAAATTTTGCCATCAATTTCTTCGAAATCAGACATAGTGGCTACTTTCTCGTGCTGTTGTTTGATCTGCCTGACCCCAGCGCAACTCAAGGATGAGCTGATCACCTTTCTGATATTATTGATTTTCTCAGAGAAGAAAGAAGCAAACTCACTGCACTTTCTCACTGAGAGCATTTCACTGGGAATCTGGCTTGGGGGGTTTGTCAGTCTCTCTACAGTAGCAAAAAGAGTGCGCGTGTTGTTTATATTGCTGTTTATAATATTCGAGAAAAAAGTCTGTCTAGCTTTGCTTAGTTCCTTATTGAAAGCATGGATGCTGTCTTTGTAGATGTTATAATGGACTACAAGTTTTGTCTTCCGCCACATGCGCTCTGCTTTTCTGCATTGTCTTTTCATATTTTGCACTGCTGTTGAGTTTCTCCAAGGTGCTTTTTGTCTGCCACTCTTCTTCCTGACTTTCACAGGAGCAATATCATCAATTACACTCTTAACTTTTGAGTTAAAAGAGTCAAGGAGAAAATCAACAGAGTCAGCAGATATGCTTGGTGTTAAAGATATAGCCTTCATAAATAGTACACTAGTATTCTCATTTAAGCATCTCTTCTTGACAGACACAGATCTAGCTTCAATGGCAGGAGAGATCAATATATCAAAGAAAATACAAAAATGATCAGACAGTGCTACATCCTTAATAACAATTGATGAAATGTTTAGACCCTTACTGATAAGTAAATCTAGAGTGTGTCCACGATTATGTGTGGCTCCATGTACATGCTGAGTCAGATCAAAAGTTTTTAAAACAGTTTTGATTTCTTTTGCCATATTGTTTTCTGCATTATCTATGTGAATGTTAAAATCTCCAGCAATGGCAAAGCAGTCAAACTCTGAGGAAATAGAACTTAACAGTTCTGTTAAGTTCTCAGCAAAAGCTGGAGAGTATTTTGGAGGCCTGTAAACAATGATAAGTAAAATGCGTGGAGCACCTTTTAACACAATACCCAGATATTCGAAAGACGGGTAATTCCCAAATGATATTTGCTTACATTGATAGACATCTTTATAAAGAGCAGCTAAACCTCCGCCTCTTCTGACAGCTCTGCAGACACTCATAAAAGTAAAGTTAGGAGGGGCTGTTTCATTGAGGACTGTTGCACTGCAACTTTCTTCTAGCCAAGTTTCATTTAGCAACATAAAATCCAGGTTGTATGTGGTTATTAAGTCATTGACTAAAAGTGATTTATTTTTAAGTGAGCGGATGTTTAAAAGTGCTAACTTAACAGTCTTACTTTTTGTCCCCACAGCAATCTTGGTATGTCGTGTAATAGGCACCAGATTAGATGGGTTTGCTGTACGGCTTTTGAAGGCCTTAGACTTTCTATCATGTAATTGAACAGCAATAGAAAAACATACAGGCACACTGGGTTCCCGCTTGTTCTGTAAACATTTGAGAAAGTTATTGTTATCATAGCGGGGACCCGACACATATCACTGAGAGCTGGTATCAGTTGTTTTTGGTTCACCTCGAGCCGCTGGAGGAGGGTGTGGGCCCTGGCGCTGTGGCAGAGGCCGAAGAGCTCTCACAGGGGGAGGGGGAGGGCGAGCTGGGCCCGTAGGCTTTGGTGGTTGTGGGGCCTGGCGTTTTTTGGTTGGTATCTGGGGGCTCGCAGCAAAAGAGTGGGATAGTCTAGTTCCAGCGTGCACCAGTTGTTCCATTTTCTCTGAGAAGCACAGAAGTGGAGATGCTGGAGAGAGTGATAATGTTTCCAGTGAGAGTGATTTTTGCTCTGGTGTTATTGGAGGCTGTAATATGCTGTCCTGGTTTCCCTGGCTGTTTTCCAGAAAGTCGTCCTTGGGTGCTGTATAATGGAGCAGTGCTGGTATGTCACAGTCTGTCTGTGGTGAGCTCTGTGGGCAGGGCTCAGCTGAGATTGTGTCCGTGAGCAGAGGTTGTTGTGGCTGAGTGGTGTTATCACTGTCCTTGTGTGATGTGTCAACCGCATGTCCATTCAGGGGCTGAAGTGAAATCCTGTGGTCATTCATACTGTATCCAGGTGTGTGTGTGCCATTCAGGTTGAGTGGATTGGCACACATTGCAGAAGGATGACGGAGGGAGAAGTAGATATTGTCCTTTAGCACTCTTGAACCAAGTTTGTTTGGGTGGTGGCCATCCTGTTGAAACAGTTTCCTCTGACTCCAGAAAAGATTGAAGTTGTCAATAAAGTTCACTCCTTTTATATTGCAGGTTTTTTGCAGCCATGTATTAAGCCCAAGCAACCGTGAAAACCTGTTTGTTCCTCTTGCTGGGAGTGGTCCACTGATGAATGTTTGAACTTTCAGTCTTTTAAGTGTTTCAAAAAGTTCATTGAAATCCTTTTTAAGAAGTTCCGACTGCTCTTTATGAATATCATTCTTCCCCACATGAATGATGAGTCGATTTGCAGTCTTATGTTTCATCAGAATGTTCTCAAGTTCCCTGTTTACATCAGATGTTGTTGCTTGTGGAAGGCAGCACGTTGTTGTATCCCTGCTATTAATGTTTCTGATTACGGAGTCGCCCACTATCAGAGTCCTGGGCTCGGCTGCACTGTGAGCTGAGTGCCGCTGTCTGCTCGACCTTGAGCCCCAGTTAGCATCAGTGTTAGCTACTGGCTGATTCTGTCTGTGTGTGATCACATTCATCAAATTTGGGGATTCCTCATTCATTAATACTTCAAATCTGTTCTCAAGATGTATAGGCGGTGGTAGGAGACCAGTGTTTGCAGTCCTTGTCAGAGCCGTATCTGGGGTAGAGGATGCTACTGCAGTAATATGTGATGCTCGTGACAATCTGATGTCTCGAGTGCCTTTGGGTCTCGCACCCTGTTTGTGCCATCGATTAGTAAAACGATCGGCTTGTTTCTCTACACTCAGTATGGCCTGTCGAGAAGCACTAGATTCATGGGACTCACCGGCTGTATGCTGAGGACGTCCATGACGAAGCTCTGTTGTGTGTTCCGTCTGGTTTGGTGGTCCCGCAATTAACTTTGTTTCAAGAATTGCAATCCTTTGTAAAAGTCTGTGGCAGTTGGAGCAGCAAGTAGATTCCAGAGGAGGCATTTTCTTATCCTTATGAATGTAGGCAGTTTTGTTTTCTCTTCCCCGGAATGTAAGCTTTCAGTGGGAGGCTGGTTGAATAAAATAATTCTGCTTTTTTTTGTAGTAATCCAAGCGTTTGAGCACTGTGCTGATTTGCTGAAGTTAAAATTAGGTGATAAAAGGAGATAAAATATAGAAATATAAAAGCGATAGAGCAAAGCGCGGAGCAGTAAGCGAGAGCGTCCGAACAGTAGCTGAGCAGGAAGTGAGCAGGAAGTAAAAAATCTAGTTTTAAATATACTTATTTTGTAGTGTTGGTGCTTAATGTAAAAATATATAATGTAAACGATAAATCAAGTTTGAGAATTCTGCTGGCAACTGTATACAGGCCACCAGGGCACAATAAAGATTTTATCAAAGAACTTGCTGACTTTCTATCAGAATTAGTATTGACTGCAGATAAAGTCCTAACTGTTGGTGATTTTAATATACATGTAGATAATGAAAAAGATGCATTGAGATTGGCATTTAAAGACATTCTTAACTCTATTGGAGTTAGACAACACGTGTCAGGACCTACTCATTGTCGTAATCATACTCTAGATCTAATATTATCACATGGAATCAATGTTGATGCTGTTGAAATTCTGCAGCAGAGCGACGACATCTCAGATCATTATCTAGTCTCATGTAAATTACATTTAGCCAATGCTGCAAAGCCAACTCCGTGTTACAAGTATGTTAGACCTATCACTTCTGCCACTAAAGATTGCTTTATCAATAATCTTCCTAATCAGTTTCATCATCTCAGCATCCCAGATAGCTTAGAAGAACTTGATATTGCAACAGAAACTTTTAACTCTCTCCTTTCCAGCACTTTAGACACAGTTGCTCCGTTGCGCTTAAAGAAGATTAAAGAAAATAGTCCAACGCCGTGGTACAACGAGCACACCCGGGCCCTTAAGAGAGCAGCCAGAAAAATGGAGTGCAACTGGAAGAAAACAAAACTAGAGGTATTTCGGATTTCATGGAAGGAGAGCTCGATTGCTCACAGAGAGGCTTTAAAAGCTGCTAGATCTGCTTATTTTTCAACCCTATTAGAAGAAAATAAACATAATCCTAGGTATTTATTTGAAAAAGTGGCTACACTAACGAAAAAGAAAGCTTCAAGCCCAGAAGTTTCCAAGAAACACAGCAGTAATGACTTTATGAACTTCTTCACTTATAAGATTGATAATATTAGGGACAAAATTATAACTACGCAACCGTCTACTTCAGCATCGCATCAGGGAGTGCATTATAGTCTGGGGTTAATTTGATTCATTCATTGCCATAGGAGAGGAAGAATTTTGCAAACTCGTTAATTCATCTAAATCGACAACATGTATGTTAGACCCTATACCGACTAAACTACTGAAAGAGATGCTTCCAGAAGTCATAGATCCTCTTCTTAACATCATTAATTCATCTTTGTCTCTAGGATACGTACCAAAAACCTTTAAGCTGGCTATGATTAATCAGAATCAGAATCAGAATCAGAATCAGAAAGAGCTTTATTGCCAAGTGTGCTTGCACACACAAGGAATTTGTTTTGGTGCTGAGGCTTCCAGTGGACTATACAAATACAAGAAGAAACATTAAACATAATACTACAAATTATAAGAATAAAGAATAAAAATAAAAATATATGAGAATAAAAAGTATCACAGTTAGGTTTAGTCAGAATAGACATTTCCAGATTTACAGATTATGAACATATTTACAGTGTTTTGAATATTATAATAAATAAATCTAAATATAAGTATAAGTATCACCTGAGTTGTAGGATATTGCACTAAACAGTGGGAGTATTGCACTTAGAGGCATATGCCTTGGGAGGCGTGTTAACTGTTCAGAAGGGAAATGGCCTGTGGGAAGAAACTGTTCCTGTGCCGAGATGTTCTTGTGGCCATTGATCTAAGTCTCCGTCTTGACGGTAACCATTCAAACAGGTGGTGACCAGGGTGAGTGGAGTCTGTGATGATTTTACCTGCTCTCTTCCTCACTCTGGAAGAGAACAGGTCCTGGAGGGATGGCAGGGGGGCACCAATGATCCTCTCCGCAGTCCGGACTGTCCGTTGTAGTCTCCTGATGTCTGATTTGGTAGCTGAACCAAACCAGACAGTGATGGATGTGCATAAGACAGACTCGATGACGGCTGAGTAGAACTGAATCAGCAGCTCCTGTGGCAAGTTGAACTTCCTCAGCTGGCGAAGGAAGTACAGTCTCTGCTGGGCTTTTTTTACAATGGAGTCAATGTGATTGTCCCACTTCAGATCCTGAGAGATGGTAGTGCCCAGGAAGCTGAATGACTCCACTGCTTCCACAGTGCTGTTCATGATGGTGAGTGGGGGGAGTGCTGAGCTGTTCCTCCTGAAGTCCACGATCATCTCCACTGTTTTGAGCGTGTTCAGCTCAAGGTTGTTGTAACTGCACCAGACTGCCAGGACAGCCTGTTCAACCTCCAGTCTGTAAGCAGACTCGTCACCGTTCCGGATGAGACCGATGACAGTGGTGTCGTCGGCAAATTTCAGGAGCTTGACAGAGGGGTCTTTAGAAGTGCAGTCATTAGTGTACAGGGAGAAGAGCAGTGGGGAGAGAACGCACCCTTGGGGGGCACCCGTGCTGGTGGTGAGAGTCCTGGATGTGAGTTTCCCCAGTCTCACTCGCTGCTGCCGGTCCGTCAGGAAGCTGGAGATCCACTGACAGATCGAGGATGGTATGGAGAGCTGGGTCAGTTTGGCTGTGAGAAGATCAGGCATGATGGTATTGAAGGCTGAACTGAAGTCCACAAAGAGGATCCTTGCATAAGTCCCAGGTCTGTCGAGATGTTGCAGGATATAATGCAGTCCCATGTTGACTGCATCATCCACAGACCTGTTTGCTCTGTAAGCAAACTGAAAGGGATCCAGCAGGGGTCCAGTGATGTCCTTCAGGTGGGCCAAGACCAGTCTTTCAAACGACTTCATGACCACAGACGTGAGAGCGACAGGTCTGTAGTCATTAAGTCCAGTGATTTTGGGTTTTTTGGGGACCGGAATGATAGTGGAGCGTTTGAAGCAGCAGGGAACTTCACACTGCTCCAATGATCTATTGAAGATCTGTGTGAAGACCGGGGCCAGTTGGTCAGCACAGGCTTTTAAACAAGCAGATGAGATGCCGTCTGGGGCTGAGGCTTTCCTAGTCTTCTGTTTTTTGAAGACTCGACTCACGTCCTCCACATAGACCTTAAGCTCAGGTTGGATGCCAGGTGGTGCAGGAGGTGATGGTGAATGTGTGAAATGCAGGTTAGAGCCGGTGTGTGGTGTGAATGAGGGCTTTTCAAACCTGCAATAAAATGAATTTAAATCGTCAGCCAGGTGTTGATTGTCCACAGATCGGGGGGATGGTGACTTGTAGTTGGTGATGTTCCTCAGGCCATTCCAGACTGATAATGGGTCGTTGGATGAAAACTGGTTTTTCAGTTTTTCAGAGTAGCTTCTTTTAGCAACTCTGATCTCCTTTGTCAGTCTGTTTCTGGCCCGGTTACACAAGATTGTATCCCCACTTCTGTAAGCATCCTCTTTGGCATGACGAAGGTGTTTGAGTTTCCCAGTAAACCATGGTTTATCATTAGTGAATGATAAGAATGTCCTGGTAGGAATGCATGTATCCTCACAGAAACTTTTATATGATGTTACAGTATCTGTGAGCTCATCCAGATCGGTGGTAGCAGCTTCAAAAACAGTCCAATCAGTGCAATCAAAGCAGGCCTGTAGATTCTGCTCTGCTTCATTAGTCCATCTTTTAACAGTCCTTAACACAGGTTTAGCTGATTTCAGTTTCTGCCTGTAGGTCGGAATAAGATGAACCAAACAGTGATCAGAGAGCCCTAAAGCTGCTCGTGAAACGGAGTGATACGCATTCCTTATTGTGGTGTAACAGTGATCCAGTATATTACTTTCTCTGGTGGGACATGTAACGTGCTGTCTGTATTTTGGTAGTTCACGGGAAACATTTGCTTTGTTAAAATCCCCAATAATTATTAGAAGAGTCCAGGTGCCTTTGTTCCGTTTCAGATAGTTGTTCAGCCAGCTGTTGTAGCGCCGTGCTCACGCACGCGTCTGGAGGGATGTAAACATTCACGAGAATGAAAGAGGAAAACTCCCGTGGCGAGTAGAAAGGTTTGCAATTAATGAAAAGGGTCTCTAAGTTAGGAGAGCATATCTTGTTCAGTGTTGTTATATCTGAACACCAATTTTCGTTAATGTAGAAACACAATCCACCACCTCTCGTTTTCCCCGTTAGCTCCGCGATGCGATCCGCTCGGAACAGCTGGAAGCTCGGCAGATGTATTGCGTTGTCCGGTATGGCTTCACTCAGCCAGGTTTCAATGAAGCACAGAGCAGCAGAGTTACAAAAATCCTTGTTAATCCTTGTGAGCAGAAGTAGTTCGTCCATTTTGTTAGGAAGGAATCGGAGGTTCGCAAGATGAATTCTGGGGAGTGCAGTGCGCAGGCCGCGCTCGCGGAGTTTAACCAGCGCACCGGCACGCTTCCCGCGTTTGCGTCTGACCGCGCGTTTGAACAACAACGCTGCACCTCCGACGAGAATGTCCAGCAAAACGTCTGAATAATCAAAAACTGTATAGTTTTCTGGTGTGTGTTTCCTAATGTCCAGTAGTTCGTCTTTGGTGAAACTGATAGGAAAATAATGACTAAACACAGGACAAACGAACAAAAACAACACAATAGCTGGGGAGCTCCACACCGAGGCAGCCATCTGCGGCGCCATTACTTGGTTAAACCACTTGTTAAAAAAACGCAACTTGATCCTACAGAATTAGTCAATTACAGGGCGATCTCAAATCTACCTTTTCTACCAAAGATATTAGAAATAGCAGTATTCTCACAACTGTGTTCCTTTCTTGAAGGAAATGATATCTGCGAGGATTTCCAGTCAGGATTTAGATCGCACCATAGCACTGAGACAGCTCTCATTTGCTCTTATCATCCGATCATGGTTTTATCTCTCTATTAGTGCTACTTGATCTTAGTACTGCATTTGATACTACATTTACATTTACATTGTCATTTAGCAGACGCTTTTATCCAAAGCGACTTACATTTGAGGATTAAACCAAGCGAGTCATCATGGAGAGGCAAAAACAATGCAAGAAGTGCTCAGAATACAAAGTTCAAACATTGCTCAGAGTAGCATAAACCAGACAAGCGAAGATTTCAAGAAAAAGGTTTTTTTTTTTTTTTTTTCTATGTTAAGTGCTCACGGAAGAGATGAGTTTTCAGTTGTCTTTTGAATGCTGTCAGGGATTCTGCATTCCGGACGAGGGTGGGTAGGTAATTCCACCAGCATGGAACCGTGAATGAGAATGTTTTGGACAGAGATTTTGTGCCTCGCTGTGAAGGCACCACGAGCCGTCGCTCCTCGGCCGATCGTAGGCTTCTGGTAGGGATGTAGACCCGTAGGAGCGAGTAAAAGTAGGAGGGAGCTGAGCCGGTGGACAATCTGTAAGCAATTGTCAGCGCCTTGAACTTGATTCAAGCAGCGAGTGGTAGCCAATGCAGGGAGATGAACAGCGGAGTGACGTGGGCTCTTTTGGGCTCGTTGAAGGCAAGACGAGCAGCAGCATTCTGGATCATTTGTAAGGGTTTAGTTGCACATGATGGAAGACCAGCTAGAAGAGCATTGCAGTAATCAAGCCTAGAAATAACCAGGGCCTGGACAAGAAGTTGTGTTGCATGCTCCGTTAGAAAGGCCTGATCTTCCTGATGTTGTGCATTGCAAACCTGCATGATCGAGCTGTCTTTGAAATGTGGTCTGTGATGTTTAGCTGGTCATCAAAGATTACTCCAAGATTTCTGACTGATCTTGATGGGGTGATTGAGGATGAGTCTAGCTGGATAGTGAAGTCGTGCTGTAGAGACGGATTGGCAGGGAGGACGAGAAGCTCAGTCTTTGCCAGATTGAGCTGCAGGTGATGTTCCTTCATCCATGCCGAGATGTCCGCCAGACAGCTAGAGATACGTGCAGCTACTGTGGGATCGTCTGGTTGAAATGAGAGGTAGAGATGGGTGTCATCAGCATAGCAGTGGTAAGAGAAACCATGTGCCTGTATGATGGGTCCCAGTGATGTGGTGTAAATGGAGAAGAGGAGGCGTCCAAGGACTGACCCCTGGGGAACCCCTGTGGTCATTCGATGTGCTTTGGATATCTCGCCTCTCCATGCGACCCTGAATGACCTACCTGTGAGATAGGACTCAAACCAGTGGAGGGAAGTTCCAGTGATGCCCAGTGATGAGAGGGTGGACAGAAGGATCTGATGATTCACAGTGTCGAAGGCAGCAGACAGGTCTAGGAGAATGAGAACTGATGATTTGGAAGCAGCTTTAGCGATCTGCAGGGCTTCTGTGAATGAAAGTAATGCGGTCTCGGTCGAATCCCCTTTCTTGAAGCCAGATTGGTTAACATCCAGCTGGTTGTTTAGAGACAGGAAAGATGATACTTGGTTGAAAGCAACTTGTTCAAGTGTTTTTGCAATGAATGGTAGGAGAGAGACAGGTCTGTAATTCTCTAGAAGTGATGTGTTTAATGTTGGTTTTTTAAGCAGTGGGGTTACCCTAGCCTGCTTAAATGCAGTAGGAAAAATGCCAGTATTGAGGGATGAGTTGATGATGTGTGTGAGTGCTGGTAGAAGTGTGGGAGTGATGGCTTGAAGAAGGTGTGAGGGGATGGGGTCTAGAGGGCAGGTGGTAAGATGACTGGAGAGGAGAAGTTTAGATACTTCTTCCTCGGTTAATGGAGAGAAGGAGGAGAGAAGGTTATTGGCTGTGGGGGAGGTTGGCCTAGGTTCCTGTGTGTGTGGAGGAGAGAACTGACTGCTAATGGTTGTTGTTTTGTTAGTGAAGAAGATAGCAAAATCATCAGCAGTTAGCGAGGAGGTGGGTGGTGGTGGAGGTGGACAGAGGAGAGAGTTGAATGTCTTGAAAAGTGTTCGTGTGTTAGAGGCGGTGTTGATCTTGTTGTGGAAATATGAAGATTTTGCGGAGTGAACATCAGCATAAAAGGAAGAGAGCAGAGATTGGTACATACTCAGGTCAGATGTATCTTTTGATTTGCGCTATTTTCTCTCCATTGCCCTGAGTTTAGTCCGGTGTTCACAAAGAACCTCAGATAACCAGGGGTTAGAGGGGGTAGCGCGTGCTGGCCTGGAGGAGAGAGGGCAGATAGTGTCTAAAGAAGAAGTTAAAGTGGAGCATAAAGTATCCGTTGCGGTATTCACATCTATAGTTGAGAATTGTGAGGGTGAGGGAAGAGAAGATGACACAGCAGAGGAAAGACGGGAGGGAGAAAGTGAGCGCAGGTTTCGTCTGAAGGTAACTGGTAGGGGAGTTGGTGGAGTGTGGATAGTGAGTTGTAGATTGAAAGTAATGAGGAAATGATCTGAAACATGGAGAGGTTTCACCAAAATGTTGTCAGTGATGCAGTTGCGTGTGTAGACCAGGTCCAGTTGGTTGCCTGACTTGTGAGTACCTGTGGTGATGAGCCGTTTGAGATCAAATGAGGCTAGGAGAGAGATGAAATCTGTAGCATACGGCTTCTCTAGATGGATGTTGAAATTGCCAAAGACTACAAGTGGAGTGCCGTCCTCAGGGAAAGAGGACAGCAGCACATCCAGCTCCTCAACAAAGCTTCCCAGTTGAACTGGGGGGCGATAAATGACTACAATCTGGATCTTAAAGGGAGTTGTAAGTGTAATAGCATGATATTCAAATGAGTTGTTATTGCATAGAGAAGAGAGAGTTGAGTATTTCCAATTGTTAGAAATGAGAATACCAGTCCCCCCACCCCTACCAGACTGGCGATGGGTGTGAGAGAGAGAAAAGTTGTTAGAGAGAGCAGCAGGGGTTGCTGAGTCTTCTGGAGGGATCCAGGTCTCAGTCAAGCCCAAGATATTAAGAGTTGAAAGAGATGCAAAGGCAGGAATGAAGTCAGCTTTATTGACTGCTGACTGAAAATTCCATAGACCCATAGAAAGAGAGAGAGGTGTGTGTGTGGATGAGAGAACGGGACGCAGATTAGCAGTATTGCACTGCCTTCTGTGCGTGATGAGAGTGCGTTGTCGAGAGACAACCGGAATGTATTGAAAGCACATGTTGATTAAGGGAAATAGAGTACAAGTAGGAAAGGAAAGGGAGAAGAAGTTACTTAAGTGCTTAGCTGGTGTCGTTGCTCGGTGGTGTTGCACAGGTAGAGTCGATGGTCTTTACCCGAGTCGGTCTTCACACGAGAAGGTTGAAACGCTTCCGCTGCCGCTTCCGCGACAGCGCGCACACTACATAGATATAATGCGCTCAAATTACTGAGTAAGGACAGCTGTCTCGGACCAGCAATTAACACAGCACCCTCGAATAATCCGAAAATGTCAGAGATCGAAACTATCTGTTGGCCAGTGACTCACTTAAGTGCTATGCAATTTAAACTGCAATAATATCCAGACGCGGCTCTTATAAAAAGTAGCAACGCGTCTACTTAAAATACAGATTTGTGAGAAGGTAAAAAATTAAAATAACCACAGAATCGAAAATAGCCCTAGCTTGAGATATATACTAAACTGAAAAGACAGGAGAACTGTATTTTAAGAAAAAATCTACTTGCGCGCTCTTGTCGACTCCACAGACTTGACCGCTGTCCTCTGATACTATCGACCACAACATTCTCTTAAATAGACTAGAAAACTATGTTGGCATTAGTGGAATTGCATTAGCATGGTTTAAATCATATTTATCTGACCGCTATCAGTTTGTAGCAGTAAATGAAGAGATGTCTTATCGATCACAAGTTCAGTATGGCGTACCACAAGGCTCAGTACTAGGACCGCTGCTGTTCATTCTGTACATGCTACCTTTAGGAGATATCATTAGGAAACATGGAATTAGCTTTCACTGTTATGCTGATGATACTCAGCTCTATATTTCTTCCAAACCTAACGAAACTCACAATTCACAAAATTATCGGAATGCATAGTTGATATAAAAAATTGGATGACTAGTAATTTCCTACTACTAAATTCTAAGAAAACAGAGATTCTAATTATTGGACAAAAAACTTCCACACGTAATAACCTAGAATACCGTCTAACACTTGATGGCTGCTCTGTTAAGTCTTCGTCGACAGTTGGGAACCTGGGTGTGCCCTTTGATACCAATCTTTCATTTGTAAGTCACGTGTCTAGTATCTGTAAAACCGCATTTTTCCATCTTAAAAATATATCTTAATTACGTCATATGCTCTCATTGACAAATGCGGAACAACTAGTTAATGCGTTCATGACATCAAGGCTAGATTATTGTAATACTCTACTGGGTGGTTGCCCTGCACGCTTAATAAACAAACTACAGCTAGTTCAAAACGCAGCCGCTAGAGTTCTTACCAGAACCAGGAAGTACGACCATATTAGCCCGGTTCTGTCAACACTGCATTGGCTCCCTATTAAACATCGTATAAATTTAAAAATATTGCTGATTACTTACAAAGCACTAAATGTTTTAGCTCCCCAGTACTTGAGCGAGCTCTTAACGCATTATAGTCCTTCACGTCTATTGCGATCTCAAAGTTCTGGCCAGTTGATAATACCTAGAATATATAAATCGACTGCTGGCGGTAGATACTTTTCCTATTTAGCATGAAAAACTTTGGAACAATCTTCCTAACATTGTCCGGGAAGCAGACACAGTCTGTCAGTTCAAAGCTACACTAAAAACACATCTCTTTGACCTAGCATTCACATAACACTCTATAGACTTCTATAATTCAATATTAGGCTGCTTAGATTAGGTCAGCCGGAACTGGGAACACTTCCCTTAAATCCTGATGTACTCGTTACATCATAAGAAGAATGGCATCTACGCTAATTTTAGTGTCTTTGTTTATTCCGAGGTTTTCCCGAAACCTGCCGGATCCAGGCCGTTTCCAGATCTGACGAAGGACTTTCGCCTGGACCCGATGACAATGCAGTGCTGAAGTGCCAACTAGCCTCTCTCTATGGAGGATCCCTATACCACTCTACAGATAAAGCCTTGTGGAATTCTTTGGTTCGCGTACCTACCCGAAGTGATAAGATAAAATAAAATTCTGCATCAAAATTTATAGACAAGACAAGTAGTTTGTTTAGGCATGGTTTGTAAGAATTACAAACCTGCGCATATACAGTCAAACGCACATAACTATAGAATCAATTCTTAATGACCATGTGAACGCCATCAGCGTCTATCACAGGTTCACGTTTAAAGTCTGTTTAGAGAGAATGGTGTCGTCTTAGCGGCCCCTAATTTAATAACAAATGATCATTTAGACAGAAGTGAATCAATCAAAACTAACTTTAGCTGGAAAAAAAAATGTTTCAAGAACCAGTATAAAACTAAACCAATCTCTGTTACCTTAAATTATATGTTTATCTCTGTAAAGCTGCTTTAAACAATCTACATTGTTAAAAGCGCTATATAAATGAGGATGACTTAATAAGGCAAGGAGCATAAATTAAATATATAGATGACATTAAATCAAACAAAAACAAAAATGGGCTTAGAAAAAAAATGCAAAGACAAGAGCAGTCATAAATGCAAAAACAAGAGATAGGAATACAATAAATACAAAGATGAGAAAATGCACAAATACAAAAGGGCCATTGAGACAATAGACAAACACGTCTTACATTGGATACATGAGGTGAAGTGAAGGCTGTTGTAGAAATTTTAATAGTCATTGATCCCTAACAGGTATCATAAGAGAGAGAACCTATTCAATATGTAAAATATATGTGTGTACGTGCTTGTGCGTGACGTTTCAGGAACATATGGGACAGGACCTGTGATCTTAGGGATGGTCAGTTTTGGCCAATTTATTTCAGTACCAGTTTGTCTCTTTAAGTAGAAACTGAACAGCAGTAAGGACCTTATCTGGGTGGGTGAAAGGTACAGCGGGTGAGGAGGAACCTTGAAAAGAGTATAAAGGCTGTCTCATATCTTCCTGTTGGGTGTCACTCTCTTGCACAGCGTAACTTCTGTGTACTAGACTGAACCTATTCTTGCAAGAATAAATACTTCTTTTTTTTTTACTCTGAGTGTCTCTTACACAGTGATGATGTTTAACAGAATTTTTGCCACAACAAGGCATAAATACAAAAGCAGCAATTTCAGGAGTATGGTGTTGTACAAAGCAAATTACGTATAGAGCTTTATAAAGTATAAATAAAAAAGGCATTAATATAGTGAAGATGTCAGGAGCCAATCAAACACAACATCCTTCACCACACAACGATCACTCTCCCCAGAATACTAATCACCTGCACCTGTTCACAATCAGTAAGCCTCATCAACCCCTGCATAAAAACACTCACCACAATCTCAGTCATTGTCAAGCCTCCAACAGGAACAGACCATTTCCCTTCTCTTCCGAAGTCTCTGATATGTCCAGTAGTGATGGCAAAATGAGGCTTCCTGAACCACTGAGACCTCGCAGCCCATTGCTTCACCCAAAGGTTCATTACTCGAAGCTTCATTCAGCATTGCTCACTAGTGACACCTAGCTACTGTGCAAAGAAGTAGCAGACAAATTAATTAATTCTGAACCAATGACCTGAGCAGACTTATACCCCCCCACCCAACCAAACACACACACGTTGTTTTATTTACTTATTTATTTTCTTCTCACTATTAAAGTCTGTAACCTTTCATTTGCAATTATAAAAAGACCTGAGCAGACATTTGTCCATTGCCTGGGTATAAAATAAAATATGTATCTTTCTCTGTCTGAATTTACTTGTGCAGAGACAACTGTCACATACATAGTTAATTAATTATTCAGAAATTGTTTGGATAGTGACAGTATGAACAACAAAAGTGACACTGTTTTTGCGTGCAGTGCTTATGGTGGAGTGAGTGTAATAAAGTAAACTGCAACAGAATAGTCTGGGGTGGAAAAAGTTAAGATTTTTTTTGGGGTGTTTTGTGCAGTGAACTGTTTCTAGTTTAAGTGCAGTGTTGTGCTTATGGGACTGGGATATAGAGGAGCAAACTGCAACACTGCAGTTTGGGGTGGGTGAAGGAAGGATTACAATAGATTTTTATTGCGAAACAAAACAATTTTCAAGTGTGTTGGGGTTTAGACGATTCCTCTTCTTGGACAAAACCTCTCCAGTCTTGGAAAATATCCTTTCACAAGGAACAGAGGATGCAGGGGAACATAAAAATGCCAGTGCCAGCTGGTATAAATGAAGATACTGATGCTTGTGTTGAGGCCAGACAGGGGAGGATCTCCTCTTTCTTGCGGCTCCATTACCAGGAAAAAGGAAGAGTCGCAAAAAGCAAACAAATCCAAAAGGGCGATCCAAAACAATAAGCAGTCCAGTCCAGATCGGAAAATCCAAAGCAATCCAAATAATCTTATCTAATTAATATAACAAGATTATAATATAGCTACTATAATTAATAATAACAATATACTATAAGTATTCTAGCTTGATATAATGTAATAATATACAGCCCTAACAACACATAAGACACAATAACGACAATAACAATGAGAATTCTCTAACTCTCTGACTCTGACTGACTACTACAACTGCGTCTGCTACTCCTGACAACACCCACAAGGTGGCGCGAGTTTCGACACTCAAACCGAACCGATGACGTTTCCACACATACCGAGGCCTCGTTTGTCATTAGTCACGTGATTTCCGCGTTAACAACACAAGCCTCGAATCGCGGCTTCATCTGGCACGCCCATTTTTTCTCGACACAAGCTCCGACGCCTCGGTTCAAATGTCACATCACTAATGTCCAGTTCCAGCCAAGTAACGTATACTCACCTGTGAATTACTAACCTCTGCATTCCTCTTCCACTGTCTTCAGAGATCCTGTCCAAATCTGTGTTTCCTGCAATCCTGTCTGGATCCTTGTTCCTCGAAATCCTGTCTGGACCCCTGTTCCCCAAAAACCCTGTATTCTCCTGAGTCCCTGTGTTCACGCCGAGTTGTCGCTCCCACGACGACATCTGAAAGAGAAAAGACAAGTATAAGAGATCTGTGACTGCTTGACATCAGTTAGCCGCAAGAGGACCTGCTCACCTGTAATCTGCCCCGCACGTAGTGATCTTCACCAAATCTGCGCCTGAACAAGTTTACAACTTCCATTTAAAGTTGGGCGAAAAAGGACCACATGAACAATCTGATCTCAGTGACAGAGATCATATCAGACCCCTTTAGATCTCAGACCTACAGAGAAAACAGAAGAGTAAACATTATACAACAAATAAAATAAATAATAATAACTCCAAAATCTGTGTGAAAGTGTAAAAAGCAAAGACACAAAAAAAACTTTTAAAGACTGGTAAAACACTGGCAAAGGCCGGCTGCTAAAAGAGACTGTAAAATTCACATTACACATTAAATCTCAATCTGCATAACCTGTTTGTAATGTTTATAAGAGCAGTACACAAAAGGATTTAAACAAATGGGATGAAAAGAAAAATCACTATACAAGCATCAATTTGTAATGCCAAACCAGCAGAGGGAGCCGTCACCTGAGTACTGACTGTGTTCCACTCCCTCTGCTTCTTCTGCTCTCATTTCCTGTTTGACTGCTATTTAACCAGAGACCATTCTTATACTCATTGCGAAGTATTGCCAGTTTACCTGCCTTACCGAGCCTTATTTCCTGTTGATTCTGCCTGGTTACCTGTTTTTCGATTTTCTGGATTATCCTCTTTGTTTTGGTTGCCTGATCGGACTGATGTTTTTGCTTGGACCTTTTGCCTGCCTACTCACTCTTGCCTGTTGGAATTCCCCTTTGTATGTTGAAAGATCTGACTGCTACCTTGGTTTTGACCCTCTGCCTGCCTTATCGTATTTGTTTATGGAAACTGTCTTTAATAAACTTCCGCACATGGATTCTCACTCAGCCTCAATGTCCTCGTTACACAATTACTATGATCAGAGGTTCAAAGGTGCCATTATAACGAACACAGATTTCTCTTCTAGTTTTAAAGATTTTTTTTACTTTGATAAAATTCCAATGAATTAATCTGGTTGACAATTTTCAAATGTGCCACTTTTACTTTGCTGTACATAACATAACTTGCATCAAACCATTTACCAACTCTGTTTTCACTAATTTCAATTCTCACAATTTTAGGGACAACATTAGCCAGGATGCCAAACATCGAGGGCAAAATGGCTCTTTATTCCGATTAACTGTACACCCAACAATGCCCTTAAAACACTGCGATCAGTCTGTATTACAATTTAACCCATTCTGATTCAACACTGTATAAAACAAACTAAATGGAAACATTTAAAACATTAAACAGAAATTAAATTTATGACAGTCAATAAATTATGTGCTCGTAAATGCCTATTGGGCAAATTATTAAATGGTTCAATATTAAGAACAAATAAGTTCTTAATTCAGGGTTAAAATTCTTAAGTAAATTGCAAAGATCCAAAGAACTCAAATGTGTAGGATTAAAATAAAACAAGTCCCTTTACACCTTGTAGGTACATAAAGACAGTCCTTATTAGAAATGGTTCAAATTCAAATCACTACGAGCTTTGTGTGGGATGTAGCTGGATGTTACTCACCCTTTTCCAATGACAACGAAGCGTCTGAAAAACAATTAATCAACACCGGTGAAGATTGAAGAAATGCAAAAAAAAAAAATATATATATATATATATATATATATATATATATACACACAGGTGCTGGTCATAGAATTAGAATATCATCAAAAAGTTGATTTATTTCAGTAATTCCATTCAAAAGGTGAAATTTAGATATTATATTAATTCATTACACACAGACTGATATATTTCAAATGTTTATTTCATTTAATTGTGATGATTAAAACTGACAACTAATGAAAATCCCAAATTCACTATCTCCGAAAATTAGAATATTACTTAAGACCAATACAAAAAAAGGATTTTAAGAAATGTTGGCCAACTGAAAAGTATAAACATGAAAAGTATGAGCATGTACAGCATTCAATAAAACCAGGTACTGGTATCTTTGGCACTGCGTGCAGGTGCCAAGTCCTGTTGGAAAAGGAAATCTGCATCTCCATAAAGTTGGTCAGCAGCAGGAAGCATGAATTGCTCTAAAACTTCCTGGTAGACGGCTGCGTTGACCTTGGACCTCAGAAAACACAGTGGACAAACACCAGCAGATGACATGGCACCCCAAACCATCACTGACTGTGGAAACTTTACACTGGACTTCAAGCAATGTGGATTCTGTGCCTCTCCTCTCTTCCTCCAGACTCTGGGAGCTTGATATCCAAAGGAAATGCAAAATTTTCTTTCATCAGAGAACATAACTTTGGACCACTAAGTAGCAGTCCAGTCCTTTTTGCCTTTAGCCCATGCGAGACGCTTCTGACGTTGTGTCTTGTTCAAGAGTGGCTTGACACAAGGAATGCGAGAGCTGAAACCCATGTCTTGCATACGTCTGTGCGTGGTGGTTCTTGAAGCACTGACTCCGGCTGCAGTCCATTCTTTGTGAATTTCCCCCACATTTTTGAATGGGTTTTGTTTCACAATCTTCTCAGGGGTGCGGTTATCCCTATTGCTTCTACACTTTTTTCTACCACATCTTAAAGCTCAAATCTGTGATTTATTTATAAATATAGCGCCTATTTGAAAAATGTATCTGACGTTTTCGGAGTTGTGAGATCCAGGCGATCCCCGGGAGTTCGGCGCTCATTAACCCCGACTGGAACAGCTTTTCCTCGGCTAGTCCTTCTGATGTTTGCCGCTGGCTCTGATGTCTCTAGTCTGGTTCAACATGAGAAATAATTTGTCTTCTGTATAAGTCAATCTTTGGTCTCATTAATCTATAGTTTGTTCCATGGCAAATCGTTTTGGCTGAGGGCAAACTGAAACCCATTACTAATAAAGAGGGGGAAGAACAAGCAGCATCTGCAGGCCTTGAGCTTGTAATTCAAAAAGAGAAGAATTAACTTCAGTTGCCTCTGCTTGTATCATCCTTCCTGGTTTTGTATATGTACTCATCCTATCTTTACTCACAACCTATTTGATTCACCTTTAGAGTGATCTAGAAACTGCTATTGGACATTGAACAGCAAAAGATCTCCCAGAGTTCAGAAAACTACGGAGTTTGCGTGAATTATGTTTGTATAATATATGAATGTGTGCAGTTGTATGAAAGAATATGTATAAATTGTGTGGATGTATGTATGAATGTGACGTTGTATCATTGATTAATATTATTATAATTAATTAGTTAACCCAACTTCAGTTAGTAGAATATAATGCATTCAATCATCACATATTAAATAGAAAATAGTTTGTACATACAGGTAAAGTTAATTATTAATTTGGAAAGAAATCTATAATTTTCAAGTTGTGTTGCAGTAAAATTAAGATAGATTGATGTGAGTTAAGGGATTAAAAAAACACAAAGATTATAATTGAGTTGATCTGAAGTGATGGTTAGTTTGTTGTTCAACATTTTTTGCTGCCAATTAATTTATAAAATAACTTCAGTAATCAACATTTGATGTGGATCAAAAAAGTTAATCAAAGTTGTCCTAAGACAAGAACCGGTATTGTTCAATATTCATGTATAACTTTGATCAAAGGTTTTTATCCACTTCAAATGTTGACTGCTGTATATAACTATAGTTCAACTGAATACACTTTAAGTTGATTCAACGGTTGTTAACTAATTCATCACATTTTACAGTGTACAACTAGATGCTGTGTGGTTTTTAGCATGTGTGAATTGTTTTCTTCAGGTCATAATTCATTTGAAGGTGTTGGTTTTCATTCTGACTGAAACTTACATCATTGGTCAAAATGCCTCTTCAGATCTTACTGATCAAGTTGGGAAGTTTCCTTGGCATCCCCTAACAGAGTTTTTTGTGTTTCTGCAAGTCTGAACTGTCATGTTAAATTGTTATAATTTCTCTTTTAACATTTTAATGCAGATGATTGACAGTGCATAGCAGGAATGATGCAGGACTTCTCAATATTTTTGAAGGAGTGATTCATGACTACTGGAGGAATTGGAGCAGCAGATTGCTTTGCACAACATCAAGATCATCCCTCATGCTATAGCCTGGCCTGTTTTTTGCATGACATTTGGATTATTACCCTTACAAAAGTTTGAGAGTATTCAAAACGTTACCATGAATCTTGGAGGTGATCATTGCTCTGCCATGTTTAATCGACAAGAAACAGTCCTTTGCAAAAAAAATCATTGTAAAAGTGTGTAAGGATGGATCTTGTTAAAGAGGCAGGAGCATTTTTGTTTGTGTTCACCAGGTGTAGTTTGTGTTTCCGACTCTGCTGGTTCTGTAGTGCAGTTTGTTAGGATGCTTTCGATGGTGAAGCAGTAAGAGTCAAGATCTTAACAGACAGCTTGCATTAGTCTCTAAAAATGTACGAACTGATAAAGAATAGCTTGAATCCAATACAAATAAAAGTGGATAAAAGTGTCTGCCAAATGAATAAACCACATATTTCCTTAACAATTTCTTTTACATACAAAACAAATAAACATCAACCACATGATGTTGTCTTATTTTCTATGAAAATAAGTCTCCCCCTCCCTTGCAAATTGCTGTAGTAAAGACAATGAGAAATATGAAGCTTCATTCATATTATCTTTAAATGTTTAAATTTAATAACTAATGCTCATGCCTGTTTTTAACTGTATTGTCCAAGACCTGAGCTATTTGGCCCATTAATATTTGATTTAGTTCATAACCGACATCTTTACTGGGATCATAAAATTAAAAAAATTACCCAGAAACTTCTGCCGCCCCCACATACGTCTTGAGTGCATAGAAAAGTCCTGGGATTGCCAATACATGACTCTTTCCTTGCAGTTATGAATGGAAATATTTCCCCCAAACCATAATCCAATTTTATCCACAAACTCTATAAACTCATGTTTTCTCATGTGTGAATTTGAACCCACTGATCAAACAACCGAACAAAATTGTTCAGTGTGTCTTCAGCCACAAGGTGGAGCCAGATCACTACGAACAAAAGTGTCACTCGCAGCAATTGCAAATGGAAGCTGGCAAATATTTTAAAAAACGATTAATAACGACTTTGTAGATAGCCTATTTGTTTAACATAAATGGAAAAAAAATTAAATAAAATATAAAAAAATTGTATATAATTATGTAATAATTTCACTCACAGTTAATCTCCAAATTAATGTAGAAACAACATAAAGACTTTTATTTTAAATGCTTGTTAAACGGCATCTTTTTATAAATGAAGGCCAGTATCACTGACTACGTTTACATGCAGCCAATAACCCATTCAAAAGCGGGATATTAGCAATAACCTGGTCGCGCACGGCCATGTAAACACCGGCAGAAACCCGAATATGCTCATATCCAGGATTTTAAAAACCCGGATGTGATACCTGGGGTACGACTTTTCTAACCCGGATTTCTGGTCATGTAAACGCGTATCGGCATATCCCCATAATGATTTGTGTTCTGCGCATTTTCTATTCGCAAGGGATCTTGGTCTTTTGTGTAGAGGAATTTCTCGGTGCATACAATGTTGTTCTCAACACAATGTTGATGTTCTTAACATTAACAATTTGAGAACAAAGTATAATTTGCACAGTTTGGCGTGATATATTGAGCGATCGTTAGATTTAACAAAAGTGGATGTTACTTACTTGTTCAGAGGATATTTACCGGTGAAAATTCTTACATTTATTCATTTCATTTAGCTGACGCTTTTATTCAAAGCGACTTACAATTATAGCAATTGTAAGTCGCTTTGAATAAAAGCGTCAGCTAAATGAATAAATTATTATGTTGGTCATACTTACAAAAAGTATAATCTGTGATTGCCAGTATCCACACCGGCGGCGACTCACAGACGCACATTCTCCTCAAAACATCGGATTCATCTGCGCTGTGAAAAGTTGATAATTCTGCGAATAACTGCAATTGCAGATTTTGAAGAGAGACAGCGACAAAGAGGAAAATCTACAGACTGCAGCTTTAAGTGAACTTAAAACAATCCTCACATAAACCCATAATAAATGTCTATTTTCATGTGCCCTGCCTACCTGTCTAACAGGTAGAAAATATACAGAAATTTAATAAAGTTATCAAACAATCTACACTGCATAAATTCTAAATTAAATATAGATTAATCTTTATTGAAGCTACAAAAGTTCTTTAGTCAAGAGTAGTGAGTAATTTTCTCTGTTCCCTTTGTTCTTTGATTAACATTAATGGCAGACAGCATTAGTGGCTGACAGACGCGGATCTCACACGAGCCTCATTCTCTCACAACTCTTTACATTCATTTAAGATTTTATTTAACTCATTTATGACTGCTCTTATGAGGATACTCGACAAAAAGGACATTTTGTTTTAAATGTGTGTGTTAATGTTCGTTCAAGCGAGAACTCGATTCTGGAGTGCTGTCTGTGCGCACGATACTGGCTCGCGTCTTTCTGTGTGTTGTGTGTGTGTTGTGTGTGTGTGTGTGTGTGTGTGTGTGTGTGTGTTGTGTGCGTGTTGTGTGTGTGTGTGTGTGTGTGTGCCAGGCGTTCTCTTTTGTCTTGTCATGCTTTAAAGCATTTGCATGAATAAGAGCCTGACCATATAATGTAACACAAGCCAAAGGATGACAGAAAATATGGATGCTACATTAATTACATTAAATATTTTAATGTGTTAAACTGGAAAAAAATAAATCGCATGTGTTAACATTGAAAGCACTATTTATAACATTTAAAATGTAACAACTTTACCTGATGTGACATTTGTGCTGCGATCACAATTCAACAGAAGTTTGGTTTTCCCTATCATTTGTATTTCATGTTCAGGACCCACGATTACAGTCATACTGCTTAACTTGCTTTACTTTCCAAATACACATTAATGGACTTCAGCTCATTTCCAGTTCCTCGTCACAGATAAGTGCATGAGAAACTGAGAGTGCGGGTTGAGAAGATTCCACATTCTATGCTATATGTATACTTGTTTTTACTTTTTTTACTTTTTAATTTTATTTACATACTGTCTGTTGATCATGTCCTGTAATCTACAACTATAGTCCCAGGTATTTTAGTGAACCCAGTGTAAACTGCAAATCACTAATAAACAAACACAACAGTTTATGTTGCTATGGATAAAAAATGTCTGCAAAATAAACGCATGTTCTAGTGAATGGTCACAGCATCTGAGAATCAGAGGTGACGTCTGCAATATATAACTTGTATATAACTATATAACTTCTGATGTCAGTTTTTTTCTGCCAAGAAATACATAATTTGCCAAAATGTTATGCTTGTCATTTCATGATTGTTAAACCAAATAAGAACCAAAGATTTAGCATAATGTTTTATTTGTTTCCCCCTGCTTAATGTTTATGTATAAAAGTATACATTTACTGATATTTTTAGATTGTTTATTAACACATATAAAAATGATAGAACACAAATAAATGATAGTGGGTTAGGGTTAGATTGTCCTTATAATCCTGATGACCCTGCTTGGTGATGGTGGGGGGGGGGGGGGGGGGGGGGGTTATAGAAGATTGTACATATAAAGAAAAGTTTAAAGTTTAAAGGAATAAATGTCCACAGGTTTGTGTGTGTTTGTGGGAGTCTTCTCGTTCTAACAATGTAAGACTCATTTGTTCAGCTCTGATTCACTAACAGCTTTATGAGCATCAGAAACTTTGACTTTACCAATACCTCATGCTCATTATAAATCAACATCATATTAAAATGATGACATTTTTTACAAAACTGAATCTGGAGTCTTTACAGCTACCTGTGTTTTAGCATTTACAAGCACCCTGGTGTGCCATGCGTGCAGTTTTACTCTTCTGTTGCTCATGCTGCTTTACACTCCATCCTGGATTACGAATCTTTGGTCTCCACAAGAATAACAACTACAGCAATATAAATGCAAGCAGCAATTAAGGGGCCAAGCACGACAGCGAGAGTTACAAGTTAATTTAATAGGACATAGCATTATTTATTGTAACAACTGTAAAAATGACTGAGACAGGATGGATTCAACCTGAAATAACAATAAGAGAGATTTCACTTATTTTTTAAGATTTCACAACAAGAAGAGAGTGTGAACACCAAGCCAATCCTGCCAAAATAATGCATTTCATCCCAAAGAATTTTGTACCTAAACTGCATGGTTGAACAGTTAAAGGCAAAAGAAAAGTCAGAATTTGAACTGTTTTGTGCTATAGAGTTTAAGTGACAGAACCCAAATGTGGTTAGGGACTTCACAGACTCCCACGACACGAGAAGAATAAGATGAAAATGAACAAACACTGCAGATGCTTAGCCCCGAAAATAAAACATACATATAATAACTTACTTAACAAGAACACAACAGCCTCTTTAAAGAGCAATTGATTGAAATGGCAACACAAACTAACAGCTTCACTAAATCTTTTGTAATAAAAACAAATCTGAACAGCAAGCAAACACAAATACACCACCAGAAAATGTCCTGCAGCGCGTGTGAGTCCTGCACCTTAAAAACAGCTCAGGCTCTTAATCACTCTCTCACCAACACTCGGTAGTGCTCACTCGCTCGCTCTTTCTGACAGTCTCTAATCTGTCCCAGTCTCGTGCTGAGGAGAGACGTGTCCCCTCAATGGAAAAGTGCAGAGAAGGAAAATACAACATGATTTTTATGTGGCTTTGGATAAAGAATGAGGGACTTAACTTACTGTATAACAGCACTGATTGTTTTTAAAGATGATTAAAGGTGATTAAAATGATTCTGTATGTGCTTTCTAGTTCTTCAGCTTTGTCATTTCTTCAGTCATTTTAGGCATCTGTCTTTCTGACCTACTCTAAAAAAGTCAATAAATATAAGTAAAGTTTCTCAAGTAGATATTACGGTAGAGATGAAAACATATCTTAACATTAAAAAGGTAAAAGACGTCAAGGTTTATTATAAATATGATTGTCCTTCCAGTTGTGCTTGATTGTACAGTACAATGACCAGTGCTTTTGAGCCCAAATTGTTAAAAGTGAATCATTGGGTATGCAGAGGCGTAAAGTTCGGGTTCAGCAAGTAAAAGTCCTCCTCAGTATTTTTGATCAAAATCACCTGGATTTGCTAATTATCAGAGTTTTTCAGCCAGGAGATAAGGAGTTCATGGTTTGAATAAACATATGGCAGGACTTTTACTTTCTGACCCCTGGACTTTACACCTCTGTGCGTATGTATATTTAGAAGAATATGGCTGAGTGTGTGTGTGTGTGTGTGTGTGTGTGTGTGTGTGTGTGTGTGTGTGTGTGTGTGTGTGTGTGTGTGTGTGTGTTGCACTGTCCTACTCCTGATTGAGGGAGGTATTCATCACAAGGTTACGGTGTAGATTTGGATTCTGACTGTGTCGGTTGCGACTCCGAACAGAGGAGAATGTAGTGTCACACCCTGGAACTTTGCACTTGTGAAGGAGGCGAAGGTGCACTGTTTTGTAATGAGCCCTGAATGTGCCTTTGTTGCTGTAAACCTTCTGACAGAGATGGCAAGTGATGGGAGAAGAGCTGTGAGACTGCAGGCTGAGGCACGGTGGAGACGAGACACTGAGCCCGTCGCAGCTCTCGTCACTGTCCTCTAGAGGGAGCCCTTCTTCACTGCCCAGGTCTGAGTCCCAGGACGAGTGTGCGCTTCCTCTGGTGCTCAGGTCCAGTACAGCTTCGTTCTCCACAGCACCCTCTGCTGGCTCACTTGATCTCTCCAGGGATTTACTCATGGGGAAGACAAGGCCTGTGCGGTGACTGGCTTTGAGGATCACAGACATCTGACTGACTGACATCTGCTCTTTGTGAGGGAGATCTGGATGCTCTCTGCGGAGAGAAGATGTTCCTGAATAATCTTTGGTCAACAGCCTGTGGTGCAGATTCAGGTTTGCACTGTGTCTAGAGAATTAAAAGCAAAAACATTTGAAGAGAAAACCAACATTCTTTTGTTTCTAACTTTTTTCATTTATAATAGCAATCATCCACTTTCAGCAGGCCCGGCTCCACAGGCCCACCCTGGCCTCACGGTAAATAACGGGCAATTGCTAAATGATTGCAATGTTCAAATCAGCTCCAGATTTTGAGGGAGATCATGCTTTTTTGGCTGCTTTGTATCAAAAATATACTTGTTATTTAGAAACGACAAAGCAGTATTAGAACCTGACAAAACGTCTTCATAAACATTCAAACATTCAAACGATTCTAAACTGTTCAAGCGCAAGAAGACGCGAAAGAAACTCAATTCAGTATGTGATCCCTGTTTTCTGTGCACTTACACACAAAGCGGGTTACACAGAAAGATGCGTCTCACACAGTTCTCTTTTGTCAAGCTTAAACGGACGAATACACACAGTTTTGGCGAATATGCTCGTAAGCACAGTCTTGACTGTATTAAAATAAAAAGTCTTAATCAACGAATCTGATGTTCGCCAGATCCGTTAATTTGTTCTTAAAGTGACAGTAGCTAAATATACGTGCAGTGCTCTTATGTTATTAATGTTAAAAAACAAAAGACAATTATAAAAACTCTACTCAAATCTGCTCTTGACTGAATAACTTTTTTAGCTTTGATAGGATTAATATATATTTAATTTATACATTAGTATTAATACACAAGTATTTCGTACCTGAATACTATTAGACCTAGCTGAAATCTGCTTATTTCCTTTGTATCTTTGTTCTATTGTATTTATTTGTGCTATGGCTTGTAATTTGTTCATTCATTCATATCTTATTACTGGCTATTTAACATTATTTATTAAAATACTCTTTTTTTTGTGGCGGTGCCAGTGAAAATTTTGGCAAGGCAAATAACCAGTAAACTCCTTAGTTTTGAACCATGTGTGAATCCCTTTTAAGTCCTGCCCCTTTTGTTATTAAATAAAGTTGTTAGAGGGAAAAATAAAATAATGTATAAACTCCAGCCCACCAGGACTGTGACTTGGCCCACCTTACATCTCACAGCTGGAGCCAGGCCTGACTTTTAGTCCTAACCCATCAACACAAAAACTGTCATGTGATTATAAATAACTGGCTGATGTAATGTATTGTATTACACACACATTAATTTCCCTCAAGCCTAACCGTCTTACCGGTCTCTGCTGCGACGGGATGGGAAAGCAGCATTGCAGCCGTCCACAGTGCACATGTGCATCTCCTTTAAGTGCACGTTTCGATAATGCATTTTGACACTGTATGGGTTTTTAAATGTCTTGCTGCAGATCTCACAGGGGTGTGACTGCTCCTCTTTATCATCTGGACACATGTTCTCTGGGTCACTATAGCCGTCTGCACAGTGTTCACTGCTGTGTGTGAAATGGGCCGGTCGGTGGCTGCAAGGCTGGTCTGGCCGTGAACTGCATGTTGGTTCTTCACATTTTGAGGACTCCTTTTCTTTCTCATCGTTCTGTTTAGTGTGAAAGAGAGAAGGAGAAGACGGTGAGATGATACGACTGTCCTCCTGAGTCAGTTTGCCCCATTCTGCGTCCAGTGAGTTGGCGGTGGACCGAAGAAGACCATCGCAGTCCACAGGGCCACGCCCCTCGCTGCTGATGTCACACTTGTGTGTGTGTGTGCAGGGGCTGAGGGGCGGAGTCTCCTCCTCGGACACGCCCTCTTCTGCCAGATCATCCTTCTCGATTTTGATGGGCATGCTGGACTTCCGAGACTTCTTCTTGGGCACCGGCTCCATATCGGTGTGCATGTGGCTGGTGCTGACGGGCACCGAGGAGGACAGGAGCGGGAGCGAGGGCAAGTTGCCCGGCGTATGGGCCAGCTCGGCTGGGGTCACCAGGCTCCGGTAAAAGGGGAGCACGGGCTGCACAGTCTTTAGATTGGGAAAGAGGATTCCGCTTTGGCTCATGCTGGATAAAGAGCCGTGTAGTTTGGGCTCACAGTTGCGGATGATGAAACTTGAGACAGTCCTGCTCTCTGGGTTGGAGGCGAACTCTCTCTTCTCGCCCTCGGGCTCATCCTCCTGGCTCGGGCTCAGGCCCCCCCGCAGGTCCTTGTCACGATTATTGCGGTTCATTGGCATGTGTAGCCGCGGGTTCGGATTAGCACTGTGCCTGTTGCGACTGCGTAAAGAGCTGAACACCATGTTGCAGCCCTCAATGGTGCACTTGTGTTTGATCTTAAGATGAACAGCATTATAGTGTATCTTCAGCGTGCCCTTATCGTAGAAGGTCTTCTCACAGGCACTGCAGAACACACGGCCCTTCTTCAAGGATCCGCTCTTCTCTGCACACCGCATCTTGCTCTCTGGTGACATGTGTGTGATTTCAGAAGTGATGGAGGACGTGCAAGGCGTGGAGGGAGAGGAGTTTCCACTCACGTTAAACTCTTCCGACTCGACCTTTGGAGACTGTGTGTCCAGCAGCCCCTCTGCTCTCACAGGGCCGCTGTCGAACGCAGCACTGCTGTCAAGGCTTAGTTCTGACGTCTCGTGTCTCGTTTGTGCCTCCTGGTGGCCGCAGTCTGTACTGGAGCTCAGCAACGGTGCCGGAACCGAGTTCAGCAGTTGCAATGGCAGCATGAGGGCCATACTGTTCACTAGAGTCTCAAAATGGTGTCCGTTACTGCAACCGGGTGCTTCTGCTTTAGCGGGTGTCCGCACAGAGCGCTGTGTACTGCTTTCGATGAAGCTGCGGATGTCAGAATTGGTCCTAGTGGTCGGAACAACGACAGCCTGTCCCTCCTTGTCCTGTAGAGCCATGAGCTCCACGATGGACTTGGTCTCTCCAAAACGCAGGAATTGCTGCAGCGTTACAATCTCCTCCTCAAAGGTCATTATTGCCCAGCGGTCCAAAACCTTACCGGCCACATCCTAGACACATACACATAAGGAATATAATTTGCATTATGAAGTCTAAACTAATAAATGTCCTGCACTGGGACCCTAAAATACTCCATAACTTCTGACAGATTGACAGAGTTACTGAATAAAAAGTCATCCATACATCTAATGCATGTGGACTTGAGAGGTCTAATTACTGCAGCAGAGTGATAAATTCAGGAGCATAATTTTTCTTAATTTAGATGATGCGGGTTTCCCTGTCGAAGTGTGAGGGGAGGGGAGAGATCAGAGGCGCGTCGGGCAAGTCTTTCAGTGCGCCTGTAATTACTTTTGAGTGCCAGCAGGCTTTGAAAGTCATGCAGCAGCTTCATGTTGTAACCAGAATAAATATTTTATCATACAGCATTCATCTGGAGGTCTGAAGAGGCTTTAACTTTACATTCTCCACTAGAGGAACTACCATGAATTTAATTCAAGCACCTGAATACTTGATAAGCAAAAAGATTGAAGATATCTAAGTGGCTCACCACTATGAATTTTGAGGAAAAGTGTGACAAAACTGTAATTATACATCTCATCTCATCATATCATCTCAAATTGAAGTATGTTTTCAAGCGGGATCAGTGTGAGTCGGGTGAATGGAACAGCTCACCTGCAGGACATAACCACGGATGTAGTCCTGGAGAGTCCAGTCCAGGGCGTTCAGGATCTGAATAACCTCCTCCTGCTTAAGGACGCTGAAGAGTCGGTCCAGCAGGATCTTGAGACGCACTGGAATTGCCTGCGTCCCATAAAGCATCAGACTACAGATATCAAACACCACATTGGAGTGAACAATCTCCACCTGGCTTCCTTGGTACATGTGATGAACCTTCAGCTTACTCAGAGCTGCAATTCAGCAAAACAGACACCAGTTTACATCACACATGCAGAAATCAGCAAAGCATCTCTACGTGTTTCAGCATTTCTGTCGTTCACTTCTGAATCTGTGTATCTGTCTTGTTTGTAAGTGAGGCTTTAAGTGAGCATTTGTACAAATTTTAATGTCTATTATAAACATGTTGCCTATGTATTGTAATAAAAGTGTGTTTGTATATATTTGCATATGTGCATGGCTGAGAAATTACAGACAATATTGTAAATAATTATCATCTACAAACAATAACAATTAAAACAAAAAAATCCAAGGATTCTAAACAGGCTATCAATTTATCAATTTATGCCACATATCTTTAATGTCAGAAAGTCAATATTAAGGTCTAGATTAATTTATAATGAATAGATTTATTTATTTATTTCTGTCTTTTCAAATATGGTTATTAAAGGAATATTTAAGGTTCGGCAAGTTAAGCTTAAACATCAGCATTTGTAACATAATGTTGATGTCCACCACAATATATTCTTTGAGGATTTAAAATTAGAAATGTGAAGCTTATAATTTGATAAACTCAAAGTTGTGTATTATTTGAGCTGGACAGTTGTTAAATTCATTTATAAAATAATTTTTATGGTCTTTTTATGTATCAAGTTTTTATAAAAAAAATTTTTTTTTGTAAAATTGGATATAACTTTACAAAGTAAATGTTAGTGAGCATTTTTTCTCAATAAAAATCATCATCACATTGTTTACATCTTGTCGCTAAAACAGTATTTTAGGATTTACAAATTGGCCCCACTCATTTATTTTTTAAGTGGCTCACTGTTACAGAAAAAGAAAATATATTTTTTTTAAGAATAGAAAAGACATGTTGAAATTGAGCTTAACTTTGAACATGGAATATTCTTTTAAAAAGTACAGTGAAAAGTAGAAGAGGCAGAAAGACAGAGAGAGATGACAGTGGAGAGTGTTTGAAGATGTGTGAAAAACATCTGTGTGAAATGTAATATTCTATAGCATGTGAAACTCACCATGGGCGACCCAGCCGTGCCTACAGTTTTCACAGAGTCGCCGCCTCAGTTTCCCAGGCTTGAAACTGTCACAGTTGCAGTTCACCAGCGTGCAGCAAATCGCCTGTCCACACACACACACACACACACACACACACACACACAATAATAGTGAATATATTCTACATATTTATTCATCACTAACACCCGTTATGTTCCCTCCAAAATGTTCGGTTTCATACTTTAACTTTTTAATGTACACCTAGATCTGTGTGTGTGTGTGTGTGTGTGTGTGTGTGTGTGTGTGTGTGTGTGTGTGTGTGTGTGTGTGTGTGTGTGTGTGTGTGTGTGTGTGTGTGTGTGTGTGTTTATGGTGTGTATATGTGTACATACAGTACATGTGTGTATCTTTCTACATATATGTGTGTATCTCTATATATAAGAAGCTCAAGAAGCTCTTTGGAATATTCTCATGCTGGAGAACACGATCATTAGGTTTTGCTGGTAATACTTTAATGATAATTTTGTATTAAATAAATAATTATAAATTATATAAAGTACTCCTGTGAGCACAAAAACATACAGTGAGCTTCATACCAATGCAATTTCATATTAAATATAGACACTTTAGCACAAAACGAGAGCTCAATCCAGTATAGAGATGATATAGGGCAACAGCCACGATAATCACACCATAGTTATATATCCTCGAACCTCAACTATAAAACACACCGGCACTTACATACACAAAGAAAGAGACAGCAATATTTGAAAATGCACATAAATATTTACATCCCAAAAGTCAATGGAAGGCACAAGATACCTTTTAAAAAATCACTTGATGCATTATGTTAAGACAAGCAAACATTTTGAGTTAAATTTTTGAATGAATTTTAAATGTTAATTAGGCTAGTTTATGTGTTGTTCATAACAGTTAAATAATCCAGCTTTTTAGCTGACAGTTTGACTGCAGTGTAAAATACGCTACAGCAATGATATCTTACAGAAAATTATTTAGAACTTTAATAATCAAAAAATGATTGCATTTCTTAAAAATAATGCGACTGTAAAATGCATTAATATACTCAGTATTTATTGCTTTTGAATAGATTTTTTACAATGTAAAATGTTTAAACTTCAACCCAACGGTCACAATTAAAATATTGACTGATATGATTTAATCCAGAATATCACATAATATTAGACAAATATTATTTTGACAAACTGCATAAGTTAGTAGTTCTCCTAGCACCAGAAAAGTGTAGAATATGGATGTGCAGTAAAAATGAAGAGAGGCGCGTGTGGTGAAAATAAGCGCAACGGTTGAGGAATCTCTAACAGAAAGAGTCACTGTCAGATCTTACAACACAGGCCTGTAGCAGCGGACAACAATGACAGATCAACATGAGCTTAATGAACACACACACTCACAGAGACAAAGCTTTCACGCCCCAAGGCCATTAACTGTGTTTGCCCGCCCAGAAACGGGGTCTTAGTCCCACTTTGGGACACTAACTCGTCAGCATTAGCACAAAGACAGAGAGAGAGCAGGAAGAGGATCTCTTAAAGCGGCCAGAAAGTGGAAGAGAGAAAAAAAAGAATTTGACTCCTGTTATTCCGTTGACAAAAATCGTTCGGTAATTCTCTATAATGAATGTGTATTTTACATTGGTGTTCAGATTAAACAAGCATTACACACACAATCATTTAACCAGCATTATGGCTCTGGCAGCGAAATTACTCTTGTCTTGAATTACATTCCAGTGGATGACCAACAAACACTCACACACTTGTGAAGACATTCACACCCATCTGAACAGCACAATAAAGTCTCTCCTGGAATATCTAGCTAGCAAATTGATCTATTAATAGGGGTGAAAAAAAACTTTAAAAATGGATTCATACGTGTATGCACAGTTTAGCTAATTTTTCCCGTACAATAAATTATCAACATAGATAAAAGTTGCCAATTCAGTCAAAGCACCACACAGGAAAAAGCATATTTTTTCTCAATGTAACATCATCTGCATATAACTCACAATCCATTTGTGTTCTTATTTAAATTCTCTAAGAAAGACTTGATCCCAAACTAAACTTCTTACCTCAGACATTTTGATCAGACTGAAGTTTCCAGTGTTTCTGAGCAGTTTGCCATTCCAGCAGCTCCTGTCTGT
The DNA here is from genome assembly GCF_051911475.1 of Siphateles boraxobius. Taxonomy (NCBI): domain Eukaryota; kingdom Metazoa; phylum Chordata; class Actinopteri; order Cypriniformes; family Leuciscidae; genus Siphateles; species Siphateles boraxobius. The sequence goes on from NW_027508727.1 coordinate 47,228, forward strand.
ACAAGTTCTACTGCGAGAGATCCATCACTCACAGTTCAGTCACACTCACCCACACAACACACACTTTCTCCTGCAATCGAGAAACGCGGCGCTCGTCCACAGGCCCGTGTGAGTGTGTGAGCGGCTCTAAAGCATCCAGGAAGAGTGTGTGAGTGTGTGAGTGTGTGCTGGAACTGGGCGCTGGGGAGTGGAATGAGACCCTCCTACCCGCTGTACTCTCTGCCTCTCACCTTAAGAGATCTCTCTCTCACACACACAGACACACACACACACACACCTCCCCCACTGGGTGGCGGGCCAGTCCCCTCACAGCTGGCTGGAAGAGGGCATGACACGCGTCTCTCACAGAGATTTGATCAAAAGGAATCACAAAGGCTGGAGGCTCCTAATGCAGTCAGGAGAGACTCTCTACCTCGGCTCTCTCTCTCCAGCAGTTTGAGTAATGCATTAAATCAATGCAGCCCAGCACAAGACACACTCAAGCACTGGATACTGGATGTGTGTGTGTGTGCGCACGCTTTAACAGCCTCTGATCAATCCCAGCAAGTTATGCCTTTTGCTGGCCAGAATTGTATGTTTCAACAGATTCTTCAACAGATTTTTCTTTGCAGCGATTCAGTTTTCATATGTCTTTTACAAATACAGAAAGAAACACAAACTTTTCATTTCCAAACTACCTGAAAATTGTATGTTCTCTACAGAATTGTTGGTACACATGGTTAGAAGGACATGATGGATCTTTCACTGAATGCTGAATGAGCTTGAATTCAAAAACGTTTCATTAAATACACATTTCTGGTAATCGTGCCTCAAAACATATGACAATCAGTCCATGAAGTTTATATCTATCGAGCTGATATTACATTTGGTGCAGTCATTTGACATTTTAATACACCAATTACACAGCAGGTAAAAACATGCTGCGTTTAATCCATTACAGAGCAGGTTTTAACAGGTTTTTGCTTCTTTAACGCTCAGAGAACTGAGTGGGCTTCTCCTCTCCTTAACAAAAAATTTACAACAAGCAAAATGGCAGGAACTATTACTGTGTAGCTAATATAGCCTGAAATATTCAGTTATATCTGTATTACTTACAGGAGATCAAAGCTTTATTTGTAAGAGGCAAATTTTATGAAGTCACACATGGGAAGCCCTCAGTCGTGCAGCGAGACCCAGAGGACGCTTATCAAATCAACATGCAGAAATTGGCTGGATTGCAGCGCTGCTGTTTGTAAGATAGCTTTTTTAAAGACAGAATTGGTTTTGCTGATCTTCTCCCTCAGGCTGCGGTCTGGAGTCGAGTGCGACGCGGCTCATACTGGCAGATTCCCTGCTAACTGTGACTCCATTTCACATGCAAACACAAATCGCTCCATCTACAACATACAAGAATGTTTTTACACTGCAACAGTAAAAATGTAATTGAATCTAAGCTTGGTGTTGAATCGCATGTATTTGGTCTCGTGTGTAAACAACAGACACTGTGAATTTCCAAAGAGCCAAGCTTGATGTGATTGTAAATATATCCAAGTATTTTATTGATCCCCAAGGAAAAATTGGGGTAACGTTAAAGCGCATGGGCTATTTCTCTAAAGATATTTGCCCCAATCAACTTAAATTACATTCATTCATTTAGAATTAACCTGTGCTGATCAGAAACACTGATATTACTATCGACTACAATTTCAGAAACAATAAAAAAGATTTTGTTTTGGGTTTAAGGTTGTTGTTTTTTTGTTCTAGTTTAGTTTTACACAGTTATGTTTCAGATTACATTTCAAATTAACAGTGATCATATTTTAAAATTGAAGGGATTGTTCACCCAAAAGTCATTCTGTCTTTTATTACATGTTAAAGTGAGTGACATTGTACTACCATTGCATTAAATTCAACCAAGGAAAAAGAAGAAAAAAGAACATATGTGTAATGTCTCTAACTAATTCAAAGAATAAAAAAAATCTGCTGCATAATTGTCATGATACAGTCAGAGCATTTCAATGATTATAGACTTGACTTAAAATTACATTTCAGAGATTCTGTTGTACAGTAAAACATAAAACATCTCAGCAACTCCAAACTCAGTAAAGCATGTTAAATAAGCTTTCCCTCACACCACTAAAAGGATGAAAAGACTCATAGTGCTTTAATGAGGATCGTTTTAATCCAAAAAGGTACGAGTAAAAGCTTTGTGCCTGCAGAGAGTACTTCAAAAACACAGAGAGCAGCGAAGAGCAGCGAAGAGCAGCGAAGAGCAGCTTCTATCTCATAGTGGCTCTAAAAATATTGCCTTTGAACAAGCTGGAGGCCATGAGGAGTCCTCGTATTCAGATCGACACACATGAGTAGTCCTCGTATTCAGATCGACACACATGAGGAGTCCTAGTGTTCAGATCGACACACATGAGGAGTCCTAGTGTTCAGATCGACAGACATGAGGAGTCCTAGTGTTCAGATCGACACAAATGAGGAGTCCTCGTGTTCAGATCGACACACATGAGGAGTCCTAGTGTTCAGATCGACACACATGAGTAGTCCTCGTGTTCAGATGGACACACATGAGGAGTCCTCGTCTTCAGATCGACACACATGAGGAGTCCTAGTGTTCAGATCGACACACATGAGGAGTCCTAGTGTTCAGATCGACACACATGAGGAGTCCTCGTGTTCAGATGGACACATATGAGGAGTCCTCGTGTTCAGATCGACACACATGAGGAGTCCTAGTGTTCAGATCGACACACATGAGTAGTCCTCGTGTTCAGATGGACACACATGAGGAGTCCTCGTCTTCAGATCGACACACATGAGGAGTCCTAGTGTTCAGATCGACACACATGAGGAGTCCTAGTGTTCAGATCGACACACATGAGGAGTCCTCGTGTTCAGATGGACACATATGAGGAGTCCTCGTGTTCAGATCGACACACATGAGGAGTCCTAGTGTTCAGATCGACACACATGAGTAGTCCTCGTGTTCAGATGGACACACATGAGGAGTCCTCGTGTTCAGATGGACACACATGAGGAGTCCTCGTGTTCAGATGGACACACATGAGGAGTCCTCGTGTTCAGATCGACACACATGAGGAGTCCTCGTGTTCAGATCGACACACGTGAGGAGTCCTCGTGTTCAGATCGACACACGTGAGGAGTTCCCGTGTTCAGATCGAGACCCATGAGGAGTCCTCGTGTTCAGATGGACACACATGAGGAGTCCTCGTGTTCAGATCGACACACATGAGAAGTCCTCGTGTTCAGATCGACACACATGAGGAGTCCTAGTGTTCAGATCGACACACATGAGGAGTCCTCATGTTCAGATGGACACACATGAGGAGACCTAGTGTTCAGATCGACACACATGAGGAGTCCTCGTGTTCAGATCGACACACATGAGGAGTTCCCGTGTTCAGATCGACACACATGAGGTGTTCCCGTGTTCAGATCGACACCCAGGAGGAGTCCTCGTGTTCAGATCGACACATATGAGGAGTCCTCGTGTTCAGATCGACACCCATGAGGAGTCCTCATGTTCAGATCGACACCCACGAGGAGTCCTCATGTTCAGATCGACACACATGAGAAGTTCTTGTGTTCAGATCGACACACATGAGGATTCCTCGTGTTCAGATCGACACACATGAGAAGTGCTGGTGTTAAGATCGACACACATGAGGAGTCCTAGTATTCAGATCGACACACATGAGGAGTCCTCGTATTCAGATCGACACACATGAGGAGTACTCGTATTCAGATCGACACACATGAGGAGTCCTCGTATTCAGATCGACACACATGAGGAGTCCTCGTGTTCAGATCGACACACATGAGGAGTTCCCGTGTTCAGATCGACACCCATGAGGAGTCCTCATGTTCAGATCGACACACATGAGGAGTCCTCGTGTTCAGATGAACACACATGAGGAGTCCTCGTGTTCAGATTGACACACATGAGGAGTCCTCGTGTTCAGATCGACACCCACGAGGAGTCCTCGTGTTCAGATCGACACCCACGAGGAGTCCTCGTGTTCAGATCGACACACGTGAGGAGACCTGGTGTTCAGATCGACACACATGAGGAGTCCTCGTGTTCACATGAGGAGTCTTCGTGTTCAGATCGACACACATGAGTAGTCCTCGTGTTCAGATGGACACACATGAGGAGTCCTCGTGTTCAGATGGACACACATGAGGAGTCCTCGTGTTCAGATCGACACACATGAGGAGTCCTCGTGTTCAGATCGACACACGTGAGGAGTCCTCGTGTTCAGATCGACACACGTGAGGAGTTCCCGTGTTCAGATCGAGACCCATGAGGAGTCCTCGTGTTCAGATGGACACACATGAGGAGTCCTCGTGTTCAGATCGACACACATGAGAAGTCCTCGTGTTCAGATCGACACACATGAGGAGTCCTAGTGTTCAGATCGACACACATGAGGAGTCCTCATGTTCAGATGGACACACATGAGGAGACCTAGTGTTCAGATCGACACACATGAGGAGTCCTCGTGTTCAGATCGACACACATGAGGAGTTCCCGTGTTCAGATCGACACACATGAGGTGTTCCCGTGTTCAGATCGACACCCAGGAGGAGTCCTCGTGTTCAGATCGACACATATGAGGAGTCCTCGTGTTCAGATCGACACCCATGAGGAGTCCTCATGTTCAGATCGACACCCACGAGGAGTCCTCATGTTCAGATCGACACATGAGAAGTTCTTGTGTTCAGATCGACACACATGAGGATTCCTCGTGTTCAGATCGACACACATGAGAAGTGCTGGTGTTAAGATCGACACACATGAGGAGTCCTAGTATTCAGATCGACACACATGAGGAGTCCTCGTATTCAGATCGACACACATGAGGAGTCCTCGTATTCAGATCGACACACATGAGGAGTCCTCGTATTCAGATCGACACACATGAGGAGTCCTCGTGTTCAGATCGACACACATGAGGAGTTCCCGTGTTCAGATCGACACCCATGAGGAGTCCTCATGTTCAGATCGACACACATGAGGAGTCCTCGTGTTCAGATGAACACACATGAGGAGTCCTCGTGTTCAGATTGACACACATGAGGAGTCCTCATGTTCAGATCGACACCCACGAGGAGTCCTCGTGTTCAGATCGACACCCACGAGGAGTCCTCGTGTTCAGATCGACACACGTGAGGAGACCTGGTGTTCAGATCGACACACATGAGGAGTCCTCGTGTTCACATGAGGAGTCTTCGTGTTCAGATCGACACCCATGCGGAGTCCTTGTGTTCAGATCGACACACATGAGCAGTCCTCGTGTTCAGATCGACACACATGAGGAGTCTTCGTGTTCAGATCGACACCCATGCGGAGTCCTTGTGTTCAGATCGACACCCATGAGGAGTCCTAGTGTTCAGATCGACACCCATGCGGAGTCCTTGTGTTCAGATCGACACACATGAGGAGTCCTTGTGTTCAGATCGACACACATGAGGAGTCCTCGTGTTCAGATCGACACACATGAGGAGTCCTCGTGTTCAGATCGACACACATGAAGAGTCCTCGTGTTCAGATCGACACACATGAAGAGTCCTCGTGTTCAGATCAGACACACGAGGAGTCCTTGTGTTCAGATCGACACCCATGAGGAGTCCTCGTGTTCAGATCGACACACATGAGGAGTCCTTGTGTTCAGATCGACACACATGAGGAGTCCTCGTGTTCAGATCGACACCCATGAGGAGTCCTCGTGTTCAGATCGACACACATGAGGTGTCCTCGTGTTCAGATCGACACACATGAGGAGACCTCGTGTTCAGATCGACACACATGAGGAGTCCTCGTGTTCACATGAGGAGTCTTCGTGTTCAGATTGACACCCATGCGGAGTCCTAGTTTTCAGATCGACACACATGAGGAGACCTCGTGTTCAGATCGACACACATGAGGAGTCCTCGTGTTCACATGAGGAGTCTTCGTGTTCAGATTGACACCCATGCGGAGTCCTTGTGTTCAGATCGACACACATGAGGAGTCCTCGTGTTCAGATCGACACACATGAGGAGTCCTCGTGCTCAGATCGACACCCATGAGGAGTCCTCGTGTTCAGATCGACACCCATGAGGTGTCCTCGTGTTCAGATCGACACACATGAGGAGACCTCGTGTTCAGATCGACACACATGAGGAGTCCTCGTGTTCACATGAGGAGTCTTCGTGTTCAGATTGACACCCATGAGGAGTCCTCGTGTTCAGATCGACACACATGAGGAGTCCTCGTGTTCAGATCGACACACATGAAGAGTCCTCGTGTTCAGATCGACACACATGAAGAGTCCTCGTGTTCAGATCAGACACACGAGGAGTCCTCGTGTTCAGATCGACACCCATGAGGAGTCCTCGTGTTCAGATCGACACACATGAGGAGTCCTTGTGTTCAGATCGACACACATGAGGAGTCCTCGTGTTCAGATCGACACCCATGAGGAGTCCTCGTGTTCAGATCGACACACATGAGGTGTCCTCGTGTTCAGATCGACACACATGAGGAGACCTCGTGTTCAGATCGACACACATGAGGAGTCCTCGTGTTCACATGAGGAGTCTTCGTGTTCAGATTGACACCCATGCGGAGTCCTAGTTTTCAGATCGACACACATGAGGAGACCTCGTGTTCAGATCGACACACATGAGGAGTCCTCGTGTTCACATGAGGAGTCTTCGTGTTCAGATTGACACCCATGCGGAGCCCTTGTGTTCAGATCGACACACATGAGGAGTCCTCGTGTTCAGATCGACACACATGAGGAGTCCTCGTGTTCAGATCGACACCCATGAGGAGTCCTCGTGTTCAGATCGACACACATGAGGTGTCCTCGTGTTCAGATCGACACACATGAGGAGACCTCGTGTTCAGATCGACACACATGAGGAGTCCTCGTGTTCACATGAGGAGTCTTCGTGTTCAGATTGACACCCATGCGGAGTCCTTGTGTTCAGATCGACACCCATGAGGAGTCCTAGTTTTCAGATCGACACACATGAGCAGTCCTCGTGTTCACATGAGGAGCCTTCGTGTTCAGATCGACACCCATGCGGAGTCCTAGTGTTCAGATCGACACCCATGCGGAGTCCTTGTGTTCAGATCGACACACATGAGGAGTCCTCGTGTTCAGATCGACACACATGAGGAGTCCTTGTGTTCAGATCGACCCACATGAGGATTCCTCGTGATCACACATGCCACTCTTAGAGAGATGTTACGTCAGATGGAGGAGCTGTGTGACCTTTGACCTCTGTCTTCTCTCGCACAGGAACGACCCCAGGCGAAGCACACACAGATGTGTGTAGAGCACAGCAAAGCTAAATGGGATAACGTAAAATCGGACCCTAACCCTAATCACAAGCCAAACCCTGGAATTTCCTTCTATTGGGATGAGCAGAACAACAAACGGCTCTCAAGCACAAGGTGACAGTGAAACACGGCTTCATCAACACATGGTGTGTGTGTGTGTGTGTGTGCACGTCTCATCGGCAGTCTGCTATTGATCAGTCCAGTCCACATTAAGGAGAGATGCTTTTATGATAATCTGCTGTTGTCCATGTAATAGCTGCATTAGACACACTGCCTGCACATCGGACACCTGTTTGGTCTCTTTAGAATTACCGTTTGCATTACAACACAGTTTAATGGCCTTTTAAAAGGGGGGGGGGGGGGGGGGTTGGGGGGGGTTGGAAAACTTTCCAGAAGTTAGAGAGCATTTCAGAAAGCCATCAGCGGATGAA
>NW_027508727.1:65000-117500 GCF_051911475.1 Siphateles boraxobius
AGACAATTAGAAACGTTTCTGGGGCAGACCTGACCTGTTGAAAAGAGATGGTGTTCATCCCTCCTGGGATGGTGCTGCTCTTCTCTCTATCAATATGGCACATAGATTAGAGCTCAAACATGACAATCTGGGCTCGGGTCAGGAAGCAGACAAACTGCTTAAACCGACCGTCTGCCTGCTGTCTCACGTCACCAAGGTCAGATAAATCCCATCACATAAAGGGTCTTTCATCTAGATATCATCATATAGAGACTGTGTCTGCACCCCGAATTAAGAAATACAAAGAACTTCCAAACCCATCTAAGGGTAAAAATTTTATTGATGTTCAACAAATAAAAAACAGAAATAATACAAATGAACAAATGATAAAGCTTGGGTTGCTGAATATTCGATCCCTTACTTCAAAAGCACTTATTGTTAATGGTATGATTACAGACTATAACCTAGATGTGCTGTGTTTGACAGAAACCTGGCTAAAATCAAACGATTACATTACTTTAAATGAGTGTACCCCCCAAGATTACTGTTATAAACATGAACCTCGTCTGAAAGGCAAAGAGGGAGGTGTTGCTGTAATTTATAGTAATATTTTCAAAATTACTAAGAAGTCTAGTTTCAAATATAATTCTTTTGAAGTTTTGGTGCTGACTTTCTATCAGATTTAGTACTGGCTGCAGATAAAGTCCTAATTGTTGGTGATTTTAATATACATGTAGATAATAAAAAAGATGCATTGGGATTGGCATTTAAACACATTCTTAACTCTATTGGAGTTAGACAAAACGTGTCAGGACCTACTCATTGTCGTAATCATACTCTAGATCTAATATTATCACATGGAATCAGTGTTAATGCTGTTGAAATTCTGCAGCAGAGCGATGACATCTCAGATCATTATCTAGTCTCGTGTAAACTTAATTTAGCCAAGGCTGCAAAGCCAACTCCGTGTTACAAATATGTTAGACCTATCACTTCTGCCACTAAAAATTGCTTTATTAATAATCTTCCTGATCAGTTTCATCATCTCAGCATCCAAGATAGCTTAGAAGAACTCGATATTGCGACAGAAACGTTTAACTCTCTCTTTTCCAGCACTTTAGACACAGTAGCTCCGTCACGAAGATCAAAGAAAATAATCCAACGCCGTGGTACAACGAGCACACTCAGGCCCTTAAGAGAGCAGCCAGAAAAATGGATCGAAACTGGAAGAAAACAAAACTAGAGGTATTTCGCATTTCATGGAAGGAGAGCTCGATTGCTTACAGAGAGGCCTTAAAAACTGCTAGACCTACTTATTTTTCAACCCTATTAGAAGAAAATAAACAAAACCCTAGGTATTTATTCGAAACACTTGCTAAAATGACGTAAAATAAAGTTTCAAGCCCAGAAGTTTGCAAGCAGCACAACAGTAATGACTTTATGACCTTCTTCACTTTTAAGATTGATAATATCAGGAAAAAAATTATAACTATGCAACCGTCTACTACAGTATCGCATCAGACAGTGCAGTGTAGTCTCACTGACGACAAAAATTGATTAATTCATTGCTATAGAAAAGGAAGAATTTTCTAAACTCGTAAAATCCTCTTTTTAAAAAAAAAATTATTTAACATTTATTTTACCAGGTAGGCCGATTGAGAACTGTTATTATGGCGCAGACGCAGAGGAATCCATTTGCAGCAAAAGTCCAAAGAGCAATCCGGGTCAAGACAGGCAGAGAACGATCAGAGGTCGGGGTACACAGTCCTAGGTCAGTAATCAGATCAGCAGACACAGAGATAAACGCTTGGAATTGAAAGCCAGGGCAATGCAATACTTCGCAGAGAAGAGGTGTGTGCAAGTGGCTTTCATGTGTGTGTAAGTGAAGTGCAGGTGTGTGTGCAATCAGTGCAGTGCAGGTGTATGGTGTAATCCGTCCAGGGAGGTGTATGATGGGAAATGTAGTCCAAGTTAATCCAGGAAGTGCGTGGCTAGTCATGACAAAGCCCCCCCTTTAAGAGCGGTTTCCAGACACTCAAAAACAAAAAAACACAAGAGTTCAGGAAGGTGGTGAAGCGGAGGTGGTCTTGGTGGGAGGGATGGAGGGCCAGGTCCATGCAGGGGAACGGGACCAGGCATGCAATGGTCCCATCGTCGAGTGTTGGCGGACCTGGGTCGTGGAGTGTGGGTGGAGCAGGCGGAGCAGGCTGTGCAGGCGACCAGGGCGGAGCAGGCTGTGCAGTGGGCCATGGCGGACAAAGCAGTTCAGGCGGCCAGGGCGGACAAAGCAGTTCAGGCGGCCAGGGTGGACAAGGCAGTTCAGGCGGCCAGGGTGGACAAAGCAGTGAAGACCCTTCGGGTGGCCACGGCGGAGAAGACCCCTCGGGCGACCACGGCGGCAAAGACCCCTCGGATGACCACGGCGGTGAAGACCCTTCGGGGCGCCACGGCGGTGAGGATCTTTCTGGTGGCCGTGGGCCCCTGGGCTGCCACGGCGAGGACCTACTGCCCCCCCCAAAAAAATTCTTGGGGGTAGTTACGGGGTCAAAGGCTGTAGCAAGGACCGGCTCAGGAACAGACAACGGCTTAGGAACAGACACCGGCTCAGGAACAGACACCAGAATGGCCATCTTGTCCGGAGACACTGGCTCGGTGGCGGCCATATTGTCTGCAGATACTGGCTCGGCAGACATGACGTGAACAGTCTCTGGATCGGCAGACGTGACGTGAACAGTCTCTGGAAGCTCTGCTGAGACGTGACGAGGCTCTGGAAGCTCTGCTGAAACGTGACGAGTCTCTGGAAGCTCTGCTGAGACGTGATGAGGTTCTGTAAGCCCTGCTGAGACGTGACGAGGCTCTGGAAGCTCTGCTGAGACGTGACGAGGCTCTGGAAGCTCTGCTGAGACGTGACGAGGTTCTGGAAGCTCTGCTGAGACGTGACGAGGTTCTGGAAGCCCTGCTGAGACGTGACGAGGCTCTGGAAGCTCTGCTGAAACGTGACGAGTCTCTGGAAGCCATGCTGAGACGTGACGAGGCTCTGGAAGCTCTGCTGAAACGTGACGAGTCTCTGGAAGCTCTGCTGAGACGTGACGAGGCTCTGGAAGCTCTGCTGAGACGTGACGAGGCTCTGGAAGCTCTGCTGATACGTGACGAGGTTCTGGAAGGCCTGCTGAGACGTGACGAGGCTCTGGAAGCTCTGCTGAAACGTGACGAGTCTCTGGAAGCTCTGCTGAGACGTGACAAGGCTCTGGAAGCTCTGCTGAGACGTGACGAGGCTCTGGAAGCTCTGCTGAGACATCACGAGGCTCTGGAAGCTCTGCTGAGACGTCACGAGGCTCTGGCTGGGCAGGCTCTGGCTGGACAGGCTCTGAGAGACGGGATCCTGGAACGATGGTCTACTTGACCCTCCGCACTGACATCAGCAGGGGCTGTGCCACGATGGACATCAGTCCTGGACGCCCATAGACCGAAGCCATGGCTAGTTTGATGGTTGAAGTGACGAGAAGATTCTCAGGCAGTGCGGTCGTGATAACATCCTCCTTCACCTTCCCTACAGTGAAGGGGGATCCACAAAACTCCAGGACAAAGTCAATATACTGTGCCAGGGTCCAGCTGGGGTCTTCCTCTGGTAAATTTGAGCTAATGTCCTGGTCTAGTCCACTCCAGAAACAGTCCTTTAGCATAGCATCATCACCAGGAACGAGGTGACTATAAAAAAGAAACTCCTCCACATAATCCTCAATGATGCGATTAAATTGATAAATTGAACACAGTTTACTGTGTAACTAATACACTAATACTTGAATTATTATTATTTTTAGGATAAGATTCCACATTAATTACAAGGATGACTCCATTTGCATCCAGTGAAGTCTGGGCTAAAGACCGGAATATCCACTGACCCTAGATCTGCCCCTGATTCAAACTATCCCTGTATTTTGAATAAATTAAACATTTTGCAAAGGCAGATTTAAACTACACATATTATTAAACAGCTATTACAGACATCCTTTGTCTGTTCACACCAAGAGTTAAACAAATATCTGTTTAAGAAATCAATCATCAAAGGGCAGCAATAAAAACATCGTTAAAAAAACTGATTAAATCCATAAAGTGTATTTGTACTATTTATTGCAGAAATGTACTGTCTCATCAGCCCTGTTCCGTTATTAACAAGAGTGACAAACGAGTTTTACAAATGTCGGCCTCGTCTCCATGCGGCCTAAAGCGGCCTCGTCTCCATGTGGCCTAAAGGGGCCTCGTCTCTGTGTGACCTAAAGCGGCCTCGTCTCCATGTGGCCTAAAGCGGTCTCGTCTCCATGTGGCCTAAAGCGGTCTCGTCTCCATGTGGCCTAAAGCGGCCTCGTCTCCATGTGGCCTAATGCGGCCTCGTCTCCATGTGCCCTAAAGCGACCTCCTCTCCATGTGGCCTAAAGCGGTCTCGTCTCTATGTGGCCTAAAGCGGCCTCGTCTCCATGTGGCCTAATGCGGCCTCGTCTCCATGTGCCCTAAAGCGACCTCGTCTCCATGTGGCCTAAAGCGGTCTCGTCTCTATGTGGCCTAAAGCGGCCTCGTCTCCATGCGGCCTAAAGCGGCCTCGTCTCCATGTGCCCTAAAGCGGCCTCGTCTCCATGTGGCCTAAAGCGGTCTCGTCTCCATGTGACCTACACTGTGACCTACTCAGGGAACGAGGGTTACATACGTAACCGAGACGTTCCCTTTCGTAGTCACTCCGAGTTACGTTGGATGACGACGAATGGGGGTCCCTGTGAATTCACGCCACCTTCACAGCTGTCTTCCAGTGCCCTGCGAAAGTCTGAACCCCTGTCGTGATACTGGCACGGACAAAGGAGTCCTACTTAACACAGGAATACCAAGGTACACTGGGAAGCATATCTCAGAGGAAATATGCCGCAGCATGCCTACCCGTAGGGAGGACTTAAGAACACACATATGGCCGTAGGGCTTCATATGGAGGAACACCGGAGTGACCAGCCCGAGGGGTGGCAACTTTTAACTCCAGGAGTGGCAAGGTGGCTTGCCGAGGGAAAGACACATGCTCAAGGAGGCTTACAGTGGAAATACACATGTGGGGGTTACTCAGGGGAGGAACCATGCACACGGAGGCACCTAGCCGACGCACAGGCAATAGACACTGGCGCCAGCGTCAACAGTGCTGGAGGAACTCAGGGCTTCAGAGAGGAAAGCTCACCTGAGGAATATCGCACGTATCCAGTCCGTGGAGTGGAATGGCGAGCAAGCGAAGACACCTGAGCGGGTCCAGTACTAGCTGACTGAAGCGAGTACACGAGAGGACACAGGCTCGACTCGGAGATTATAAAATCTGGCGAATGTGTTGGGTGTCGCCCAGCCTGCAGCTCTACAGATGTCTGCCAGCGAGGCGCCATGCGCTAGAGCCCAAGAGGAAGCCACACTCCGGGTGGAGTGGGCTGTCACACCAAGGGGGCACGGTCGGCCTTGCTGTTGGTAAGCCAAAGCAATGGCGTCCACTATCCAGTGGGACAACCTCTGCTTTGAGAGAGCCTTTCCCTTCAGTCTCCCACCATAACAGACAAAGAGCTGGTCTGAGGTCCTGAAACACTGCGTCCTGTCACGTAAGCACGGAGAGCGCGTACTGGACAGATCAGTGCCAAGGCTGGGTCTGCCTCCTCCAGGGCAGCGCTTGCAGGTTCACCACGTGGTCCCAGAAGGGAGTGTTGGGAACCTTGGGCACATCTCCAGGCCGGGGTCTCAGGATCACGCGAGAGTGACCGGGCCCGAATTCCAGGCACGCTTCGTCAACGAAGAATGCGTGCAGGTCCCCTACCCTCTTGATGGAGGCCAATGCAACCAGGAGCACTGTCTTCATAGGCAGGAACTTAAGCTCAACTGATTGCAGAGGCTCAAAGGGAGCCCTCTGCAAGGCATTTAACACCACTGAGAGGTCCCAAGAGGGAACGAGAGGAGGGCGAGGAGGATTCAATCTCCTCGCTCCTCTCGGGAACCTGACGATCAGGTCATGCTTCCCCAGAGACTTACCTTCAACTGCTTAGTGATATGCGGCGATAGCGGCCACATACACCTTCAGGGTGGACCAAGACAGCCTTCGCTCCAGCCCATCTTGCAGGAAGGAAAGCACGACACTGATTGAGCATCTCCTGGGGTCTTCTCGGCGAGAGGAGCACCAGTTGACGAAGAGGTTCCACTTCAACGCATAGACATGTCTCGTGGACGATGCTCTAGCGGAAGTGATGGTAGCCACCACCGCTGGTGGGAGGGTACTCAAACCTGCCTCGTCCCGTCCAGGAGCCACACGTGGAGTCTCCAAGATCGGGTCGAGGGTGCCAGAGGGTGCCCTGTCTCTGAGAAAGGAGATCCTTCCTCAGAGGATTTGGCCAAGGAGGTGCTGTCGCGAGGAGTATCAGTTCGGAGAACCAGGTCTGGGTGGGCCAGTACGGCGTAACCAGAATGACCTGCTATTCGTCCTCCTTGATCCTGCACAAGGTCCGTGCGAGAAGGCTCACTGGGGGAAACGCAAATTTGCGTAGGCCCCGCGGCCAGCTGTGCGTCAGTGCACCCGTGCGGAGGGTGTCTGAGCGTGCCTGAGGTTCGACAACGGGGGGAGTACTGACGGCAGGTCGGAGTAACTGGTACTTGGAGGGTGCCGTGTTGCCATGCCCACCTCGGGACTCGGTCGCGAAGCCAAGCTGAAGCGGTCTCATATGAAGCAATCTGAGCGGCGTACCGCGGCTGCAGATGCCATATGTCCCAGGAGCCTCTGAAAGAAAAACTTCAGTGGAACCGCACTCTTGCGCTTGATAGTCTCAGGGAAGTCAGCAATGGCCGAATGGAGAAGGCGACCAAGTTCATACCGAGAAAAGAGCTCATCTGCACGGGGCAAAGTTTGCTCCTTTCCCAGTTGACCCGAAGGCCCAGACGAGCTAGGTGCCGGAGCACTGGATCCCTGTATTCGCAAACCTGGTCCCAGGAGTGAGCTTAAGACAGCCAGTCACCGAGATAGTTCAGGATGCGAACCCCCGAGTTCCCATGGAGGAACAAGGGCTGCCTCAAGAACCTTTGTGAAGGCGCGAGGAGACAGGGCTAGCCCGAATGGGAGAACAGCGTACTGATATGCGCACGCCCTGACAGCAAACCGTAGGAATGGTCTGAGTCGAAGGAGAACGGAGACATAAAAGTAGACGTCCTTCAGGTCGATCGCTGCAAACCAATCCTGTGGCCGCACACATCCAGAAATGCGTTTGGCCAGGAGCATCTTGAACGGCAGCATGTGAAGGGAGCGGTTCAGTTGCGTAGGTCCAGGATTGGCCGTAACCCACCAGACTTCTCCGGGACAATGAGGTAGGGGCTGTAAACCCGGCCCTCATTTCGGCTGGACGGACAGTCTCAATCGCACCCTTCGCCAGTAGGGTAGCAACCTCCGCTCTCATGATAGGGGCATAGCCACCAACCAAAGTGGAGTGGACTCCCCTGAAGCGGGGAGGAGACCGTGCGAACTGAATCGCATAGCCGAGCCGATGGTTCGCACGACCCAGCGGAACAGATAGGGAAGCTCTAGGCAGGCTCCCAACTGTGCCAGCAGCGTCAAGAACCACAGACGCCCCCCCGGTGGTGCAGCGGAGCGGGATGACCGGCCCAGACGTGGACGGCATAGCGGCCCGGTGGGGGCAAGGCTCATAACCGCACCCTGACAGAGGAGGCCAGGGAAGGACCAGTGTTCCACGGGGCCTGCTCTGTCAGGGGTCTGGCGACAGAGGGGGACAGGGGCGAAGCGGTCCGTGGACGGCACGCCGTGTCAACCACCTCTGGGACAGGGGGGGACGAGGAGAGCACGGCTTGTGGGCGGCACTCTGTGTCGTCCGAGAACTCTGTATGCTCAGAGACGAGAGAGTCAGTTCTTTCTGAATAAGGATTCTTCCCGAGCCCTCCACCGTGGAAAGGAGTGGCCCTGCTACCAACTCTACCAAGAATGGTGTAGATTTGAGACATGAATGAAGTGTTGTGGTAGATGTAGTGCATTTTGAAACTGATGAAAGTTTGGTTAGGAGAACTGTGTGAAGAGTTTTTGAAACAATGACCTACGTATTGGAAAATATACAACATTTACATTTACATTTACTTATTTAGCTGACGCTTTTACCCAAAGCGACTTACAATTGATATTTATGTCAGAGGTCGCACGCCTCTGGAGCAACTAGGGGTTGAGTGTCTTGCTCAGGGACACATTGGTGTCTCACAGTGGATTCGAACCCGGGTCTCTCACACCAAAGGCATGTGTCTTATCCACTGCGCCATCACCACCATAATGATCAACCAAAAATAATGAGCTTAAAATGTCATCCTTAAATGTTGAATGCTGTTGAAAACCCAAATAATTTGTTAGGGAAACAACCAGTTGGCTGTGAGTTTCCTCTTGCAGAGCAATTTGAATGTGAGGATCTTGAGGGAACGGGCTGCTTACGTTTGGCAAGTCTGTCTATACTGTCTCGGTGTCGGGAATACATGCATATGGTTTCAGCACTCGAACACTGTGGGTTCACCATTAAAGCTCAGGACTGCCATAATCAAAGGAAAGAGATTAATCCAAGTGCTCAGGAATGTGTGTGCGTGTGTGTGCGTGTGTGTGTGTGTGTGTGTGTGTGTGTGTGTGTGTGTGTGTGTGTGTGTGTGTGTGTGTGTGTGTGTGTGTGTGTGTGTGTGTGTGTGTGTGTGTGTGTGTGTGTGTGTGTGTGTGTGTGTGTGTGTGTGTGTGTGTGTGTTACAGGCTGCTGGCAGGACAATAATTGGAGGCATGCAGATACTCAGAGCTTCTGCTCGGATGGCTTCAGTTCAGACCCACCGGTTCAATCCCTTCATTCCACCTGACTGGTGAGCAAACAGCTGCCTTTTGTTGCCCCAGTGTGTCTTCATTGCTCTTATTAGGGATGCGCTCTGACCAGCATGTCATATATACTACATCACAGGAGATCAGCCAGTCACATGACATCCTCATCTCACAGGCTGCTGTCAGGGTTGGAAAGGGAGATTTGGCCAAACCAGAAGTTTTTATGCTTTTTTTTTTTGCATTGTGGGATGTGATTTGAATGTGTAGAAATAAAAACGGTAGAGTTTGAGGCAGCTTTTTTTCTTCTTATTTTATTATTTTTTACTGGTTTTTAGTGTTTCTGCTTGAAAGTGGCCAGCTTCAATTTACATTGATGGTTTGTCCTGTGAACTGTAAATGCTGCCATGTTCGACAGCAGCTGTTGCTGTACATGTACCGTTGGTAAGATTTCTATCTGAAATATAATTTTGTTATATTTTTTCGGAGAATTTTTGATCAGCCTTTAATCTGATAGGACAATGTACAAGTAATTGACTCGAGCCAAACTCAAACACTGGTCGGCATTAGATAAGTACGTGTGTTAACCAGAAGGCCACGTCTCTCCGAAATAATCTTATCATAGACTTCTCAATGCTGGATTGGTTTATTTAGTGGCGTAGTCTCTTTACATCAGTTCTTCCCAGATGGAGCCACTTCAGATGCACTTTGAACTTAAAAAGTAGGAAGATCTAGGATGTAAATGTTTTCGTGTAAATTAGAATAAGAGGTTAAAGGGGACATATCATGATAATCTCACTTTAATCTGACAACTTTGTTTTGGTAAGTCTTTCTTTGCAAGCATGTCAAAAAATGTCAGATTTCACTCCCCTTCTGACGTAGGAAGAGGATCTCATTATAATATTACCTGCTCTTAATCTGCTCGTTTACACACACCAGCGGACATTTGGTTTCTCGAGCGACAACAGTGACCAGTTCTAACGCAACGGCATTCATAGAATTATTTAACTTATGACACTCCAGGAAATCCCTTATATGGATATAATAACATGCAAATAGAAATGTTTTGACTGATGAAACATGAAGACAAACACACGATTGCGATGATATATCTGTGTTCTTCAAGCCATCTCAGGTATTTTCATAAGAATTATGTATATCTATAATACTAATCAACATAGCTTGCATCATACAATTTTATAAATTAATATATTTTCTGTCTCTGTGTTAAGAAGCAACACGGAACTATAGAAGTTATTACAAACACAACTTATGTGTAAAACATGATTTTAATCGATGATTATTTTGACAGTATTCCAAGGCTAAGCAAACATACTAGCTATCCCTGTTGCCAAGAGCGATTGTTTTACTTCAGACCTGTCTATGATTGGCTGAAGCCCTTCAGACCTGTCTGTGATTGGCTGAAGTGTTTCAGACCTGTCTGTGATTGGCTGAAGTGCTTCAGACCTGTCTGTGATTGGCTGTAGCGCTTCAGACCTGTCTGTTATTGGCTGAAGCGCTTCAGATCTGTCTGTCATTGGCTGAAGCGCTTCAGACCTGTCTGTGATTTGCTGAAATGCTTCAGACCTGTCTGTGATTGGCTGAAGCGCTTCAGACCTGTCTGTGATTGGTTGAAGCGCTTCAGACCTGTCAGTGATTGGCTGAAGCTTCAGCTCGCCCTGTTGCTCCATCGGCACCTTTGTCAAAGTACTTTGTACTTTTGGTGAAAAATAACTGTAGCGAAGTTGAATACTTTTTTTTTATTCAACTAAAAAGTACCACAATTTAATTATTCTCAAGAAAGTAGAAAAATATGAAAAATGTCCTCAAGGACTGTAGCTAAAATATTTGTCATTAGTTACTTTCCACCTCTGGGTATGATATGTTAATGTTCAACTCACACTCAAACCCAAATGATACAGTCCCTAGAAAAAAAAAGATTTTTTCCTTGTCCCTCTAGGTTTGGGGGAAAAGAATGCAGGGTAAAAATCTCAAAATGTCCATCCATCCTGAGAAAGTACCACACACAGTGTGTCCGGGTGGAGCTCGAGCAGGAAGTCCCAGTTCCTGACACCATCAGTCTTGTCACCCAAAGGTCACACATAAACCCAATTTATGGACAAGAGTGTTTGCAAAGCAATGCAATGTACAACATCCGAGCTGTGTTTTCCTAATGTTACCTCTGGGCAGAAAGACATGCTTTTAACATCTCGTTAGGTAAGCATGTTTTCTTTGCTTGAGGAGTTGCAGAGCTGCTCATTGGGAAAGTGTCCAGAAGTGAGGAGTGATAAATATATGTAGGATGTTATTTGAGAGTAGATATGAATGTGAACATGTTATTCATAACTCCAATGCCTTTCACTTTCTACCAGGGCTCTGAACCGGTTCAAAGAATGAAAAAAACAAAACTTTATTTTATCATTCTGTTTAATATTTTAATTTGTCAGTCAACCAATTATAAATTTAAATGGTACGGCCAATGCAAATGTGATGTTGATGTCATCATAAGTCGCCATGGTGATGCGCTGACATTAGCTTCTGGATCTCCGATCTCAGGATACTTCACTAACCATTAAAGCGTTACATTTAAGTGAAAATGAGAGTCAGGTTATATCCAGCGTAGATTGTCTTTTGAAACCAGCGAAAATTGTGGGTGATTGTAGAACTGCAACTAGTCAGAAAATTTAAAAAATACTTTTTTTTTTAGATAATTAAACACAATGTTATCAAAGTTAGTATTGTGGCTTTATGGTCATACATTTGCATTATATTATTAACATTTCATCAAAATCAAGCTCAATGGAGTTACAGGGTTTTAGCCAGTGAATGTTGGCGAGTTCATATGTTCAGCATTATATTTTCAACATTCCAAACATAAAGAAGTTCATAAAGTCATTACTGCTGTGCTGCTTGGAAACGTCTTGGATTGAAGCCTTATTTTTAGTTAATTTAGCCACTGTTTCAAATAAATACCTAGGGTTTTGTTTATTTTCTTCTAATAGGGTTGAAAATAAGCAGATCTACTGTAGCAGTTTTTATGGTCTTTCTGTACGCAATCGTGCTCTCTTTCCATGAAATGTGTAATAAAAATTAGTTTTGTCTTCCAGTTGCGCTCCATTTTTCTGGCTGCTCTCTTAAGAATATCAACAGCATCAACATTGATTCCATGTGATAATATTAGATCTAGAGTATGATTACGACAATGAGTAGGTCCTGACACGTGTTGTCTAACTCCAATAGAGTTCAGAATTTCTTTAAATGCCAATCCCAATGCATCTTTTTCATTATCTACATGTATATTAAAATCACCAACAATTAGTACTTTATCTGCAGCCAGTATGTCACCGATGTTAAGGCCAAGGGTTATTTACCACACTCCGGAGGAGCAGACACCAGAGGACAGACAACCAAGGTAAGTTTAAAAAGTAAGTCTTTTTATTAAAATTATAAAGGGATAAAAGCAGGGGCAGGGACGTTCAGGGCTGTGGCTTTGGTACGATACAAGGAGGGGAGTGCTGGTAGGTGTTCTTCCGTTCTTCAGGTAAATATATTCCTCTCTGGGTGGGCTCGTGGGACGGACAGTGACTTCTATCGTCGTCAGCCTCGTTGAATAAGCTCGTAGGACAGACAGTGGCTTTTCTCGTCGTCAGACTTGTTAAATAGCTTGTGGGACGAACAGTGACTTTTCTCGTCGTCAGACTCGTTAAATAGCTCGTAGGACAGACAGTGGCTTTTCTCGTCGTCAGACTCGTTGAATCAGCTCGTGGGACAGACAGTGGCTTTTCTCGTCGTCAGACTCGTTAAACTGAATCTTCGCTTACCACAGGACAACAATAGAAGAATGCAGCGGTATACTCTCTGTTCACAGAACAGCAGAGGAGACAGATCAGTTTGAACGAATCTTCAAAGTTATGGGTCAATTTCATCCGTCAGAGACTCAGAGAAAACACAGTTGTTTGATCTCCCCACACTT
The DNA here is from genome assembly GCF_051911475.1 of Siphateles boraxobius. Lineage (NCBI taxonomy): Eukaryota > Metazoa > Chordata > Actinopteri > Cypriniformes > Leuciscidae > Siphateles > Siphateles boraxobius. Next base: position 77,792 of record NW_027508727.1, read on the forward strand.
GTGCATAAATCACTCTTGTAAATCTCCACACGTGTTTGTTTCACTCTTTCAGACACTGCAAACTTACTCTACCTTCACAGTGATTAATCAACTCGTTTCTCTTCTCTTCATAGGGTGAATGATCCAAGGAATAGTGGTCCTAGAAGATGAACATGGATTCAGCGATCTTCCCAGCCGTTACCAGTACTGTTCTTTGCTCTGTCAACAGGATAACACACACTGCCCACAAACACAGGTTAGTCGTACACTGGTGATGGTAAATCTTTACATGTGATTTTCTCCAGAAGGTAAATCATAAAAGGGTGCCCTTAACTTTCCCTCGGTGAATCGCGTGAATCCTGCAACGGGTTTCCACTCTCTTTTCTGCCAGTCACTCTCCTTCTTTCTCTGTGAAGTTTTCTCACTTACTTCGTTGCGTTGCTGTTCGTGGTTTCTTTTAAAAGACTCACTTAATGAGCATGTCTCGGGGGACTCAACATAGAACACTGATCAGGTCTTAAACCGCTGCTTTCTGCACCTGTCACCGCTCACTGCCGCTGCTACAATCCACTCGCGCACTCTTGTAGAGCTTTCCTACTGCCCGAGCATTTTTCCTCCTCCCTACTGTGCTTCAAGCCCCACTCTTTATACTCCTTTTTCCCGGACACATGCTTCAATGAAGCGCTACTCACTGGCTTCAGCTGGCGCTTGTTATGGTCGGCGGCCATGACAGGTAAACCCAGCACCGGGCCGGTGTTACACCGGCATTCCTTCCGCCTGGAAACGAGTCAACAATTTTTTGGTTCCCGGTTTGTTCACCCGGTTCAGTCCTAACTCTGATAGAAAATCAGCAAATTCTTTGATAAAGTCTGTATGGTGCCCTGGTGGCCTGTATACAGTAGCCAGCACAAATCTCAAACGTGATTTATCATTTACACTAGATAGTGTTACATTAAGCACCAACACTTCAAAATAATTATATTTAACCCTCTGAGGTCTGCTATCGCGCCGGCACGATGGTCTCGCTTTTTTTCTTATCAGTGCAAAAGAGACTCAAAATACTCTGTCGATTTTAATCTTATGTGTTAGTGTTATACATCATTCGATCCTGTTAAGTGTGTATTTTTTTGTGTATACTCACAATATAAACCAAGTATTGTGCTTTTAGTCAAATAAAGAAAAATAAACATGATGCTAGTTTTGCCTTCTCTCTGTCAGTTAAGTCAATTCTGAAACACGTCCGAAAATTACCTGTAATTCCGCGAATACTTGTCATACAGGCAGAGTGTTTTTCCATAATGAAGCTTGAACCTATCTTCTTTTAAATGAATTAATTTATATATAAAAAAACAAATATTCTCAGTTTATGTAATCTGTATGAAAATAGAGAGATGTCAGTCTTTTTATTTCCAGCTCATTATACCTAATTACGCGTTAATGTGCCATGCCCATGGAGAGCGCGCGGTATTCAAACACAAATGATCTAAGGCAAGCCATTCAAACATGCCAACGCCCACCAGCTGGGTTATAAAACAGATCAAGTTTAGTAAGTATCTTACTACAGCTGTGTACACAGCGTATCCCTACGCTGTGAGAAATAATACTATCTAATAACCCTGGAAAATGTACCAGAAGTGCTGGTAGTTTCATTTCAAGGAGCAACGGATCCAGCTGATGTAGTAAGTCATTTATTCTTAAGTGCTTTGTTCTAATCGCGATGTCTGTAAACCGCAAAAAGACTGTTTAAATATGAATTGCATGTCTGTGTGTAGGCTAAATGATGAATGAACAGCACAGGCGCGCGTTGTTTACTATAGTTATAGCACGTGTCTGTGCCGTTCATTCACTCTCGCACCTACATTAGTAAACATGTACATGAACACATCCAAACTATATTGCTATAGCCTACTAAGATGAGTAAAAATGTGTTGAAATAAAATGTCTGTATAAGCAACAAACTGCAAATTAACAAGCTAATATAATATCATACACAATATGTTACAGACTAAATATGAATGTTTATACAGGATTTCTTGATTAGTTTTGGATATATTATAAAGTCTTGACTGTAAAAAAAGACTACTGTCACATTAAATAGGTACGCTTTTGTTCACCAATTTATGCTCATAGTTAAATATACTATAGTATGGGATGTTTTGTCAAAAATAAAGTAGGTATATTGAATTATCAACTAAGATGTTATTTAGTGTTTGTTCCAATATTCAAACTAATGAATCCTTACCTTTTTTAATACGCATGATAAAATGTATACTTTTACAAAGAAATAATACACTTGAAATATTGTTAAAATTGTTGTGGTAATTGTAACTTATTTGTAATTGGTTGCAATTGTCTAATTGTAATTTATTTTGTCCGAGGTCGCATTCTTTGGGACCCTGTGACACACCTGTGTGAAAGGCTAATTAATATGCAGCTCATTATGTATGTGGCACATTATCCGGCCTTTGTCTTCTCAGGTGTGAACACGCCTCCACGCATATTGCCTTTCCAAACAAAAGGTGTCTTATGAAATTTAAATCAATGTATTGTTTTATGTAAATGATTAGGCGGGATGATTTTCAGATCATTTTGAAGCAAAAATTCTAGGCAACAACACTCATTAGTCAAAAGTCTTGTGGACACATATTTAGTATGTGTTTTGTGGCCTTATTTCAGACACTTTAAGTTTTAGTTTTTTCAATAACCACGCATAAACATTATTCTCTAAAAAATACAAACATGTTCATACATCTTGCTCACATATTATGGTAGCCCTGTTTGTGCTAAATAGAGTGTAATTACACCTTTGCAATTAATATGTTTATAAGCAACTGAAAAAAGCACAAATGTCAGGGCATGTCAAAACATCTCAAGGACCCCAAAAACACCTTAAATCTCAGAGGGTTAAAACCTGACTTCTTAGTAATTCTGAAGATATTACTATAAATTACAGCAATACCTCCCCCTTTGCCTTTCAGGCGAGGTTCATGTTTATAATAGTAATCATGGGGGGTGCACTCATTTAAAGTAATGTAATCGTTTGATTTTAGCCAGGTTTCAGTCATACACAGCACATCTAGGTTATAGTCTGTGATCATATCATTAACAATAAGTGCTTTTGAAGTAAGAGATTGAATATTCAGCAACCCAAGCTTTATCATTTGTTCATTCGTATTATATCTGTTTTTTAATTGTTGAACATCAATTAAATTTTTACCCTTAAATGGTTTTAGGAGTTTTTGTATGTTCTAGTTCGGGGAACAGACACAGTCTCTATATGATGATATCTAGGTGAAAGAGCCTCTATGTGATGGGATTTATCTGACCTTGGTGACGTGAGACAGCTGGCAGATGGTTGGTTTAGCCAGTTTGTCTGCTTCCTGACCCGAGCCCCAGTTCATGTTTGAGCTCTAAGACTATGTGCCATATTACTAGAGAGAACTTTGCTACCAATCTTTCATTTGAAAGTCACGTGTCTAGTATCTGTAAAACTGCATTTTTTCATCTTAAAAATATATCTAAATTACATCATATGCTCTCAATGAAAAATGCAGAACAATTGGTTCATGTGTTCATGACATCAAGGCTAGATTATTGTAATGCTCTACTGGGTGGTTGCCCTGCATGCTTAATAAACAAACTACAGCTAGTTCAAAACGCAGCCGCTAGAGTTCTTACCAGAACCAGGAAGTACGACCATATTAGCCCGGTTCTGTCAACACTGCATTGGCTCCCTATTAAACATCGTATACATTTTAAAATATTGCTGATTACTTACAAAGAACTAAATGGTTTAGCTCCCCAGTATTTGAGTGAGCTCTTAACGCATTATATCAGTTCAAATCTAGACTAAAAACACATCTCTTTGGCTTAGCATACACATAACACATTATAGACTTCGATAATTCAATGTTAGGCTGCATAGTTTAGATCAGCTGGAATCGGGAACACTTCCCATAGATCCTGATGTACTCGTTAAATCATAAATAGGATGGCGTCTACGCTAATATTAGTCTCTCTGTTTATCCCGAGGTTTAACGCAGTCCGCCGGATCCAGGCCGTATCCAGATCAGATGAAGGACCATCGCATAGACACGACGACAACGCAGTCTTGAAGTGCCAGCCTCATCAACCCTGTGAAGGCCTCATGGACACCTCAACAAACTCGTCTCCATACCGGTGTGATGACTCCGACCCCAACCAGATGAACTGGATAAATATTGTGAAAGTTCTGATCCCATCTGACTCCTGACCTGTAATGCTGCCTAAATCATAATCATACACTGTTCGATCATTGGCCAGAGGAGGACTGAGACTGAGCCTGGGTTCTCCCAAGGTTTTTTTCTCCATTCTGTCACTGATAGAGTTTTGGTTCCTTCACTGTCGCCATTCTTCTCCTTAGTCGCCATTGGCTTTTGGCTTGCTTTGTTGGGGACATTTAATTTTATATTTAAAATAATTATTACAACATTATTTTCATGTTATCTCTGTAAAGCTGCTTTGAAACAATCTGTTTTGTAAAAAAGCACTATATAAATAAAGGTGACTTGACTTGACTAGAGAGAAGAGAAGCACCGTCCTCTTTTCAACAGGTTAGCTCTGCCCCAAAAACTTTTCCAATTGTCTATGAACTCTATATTATTTTCAGGACACTCTAGTATAAACTTCTATTCAAGCTCTTGGATGATGTATAGGGGATTTTTTTAAAATACTGATATTAACTGGTAGACTATTTCCAGGGGCGTCATGCAAGCCAAAATTCTGGGGGGACACAATCTGAGACGTTGCAATTGTTTTCTGATGGGTGATATGGATCATGTTAGGAGGGGTCAGCTGTAACGCGGTGCGGTTGAAGTAAAGATGAGGCAGGATCCAACTGCAGCACACGCTTTAATTAGCAAACTACAAAATTTACAACAAGCAAGACTGGATACAGGGCTTGGGAACAGGAACAACCAACATCACGTTAAACAATAGACAAGAACTCACAAAGACAAGACTGAAACACAGGGCTTAAATAATCAGGGACAAACGAGCTAAACAAGGGGGCGTGGGAAATCAGAAACAACTGGGATAACTAATAGACAAGACAGGGAACCATAGAACAAGACAGGGCACAAAACCACATCGTAACATAGCCCCCTCCCTATGGGCGGCTCCCGACGCCCATCAAAACAAGCAAAAAAGTGCAGGAGGGCGGGCCTGGGGGAGGGACGGGGGGCCAGGCCCGCACTGGGAACCGGGACCAGGACATGGGCAAGGCGAGCCTGGGCCGTGGAGCATGGGTGACCAGGGCGGAGCAGGGCATGCCGGCGGCCAGGACGAAGCAGGACGTGACGGCGGCCAGGGCGGAGCAGGGCGAGATGGCGGCCAGGGCGAAGCAGGACGTGACGGCGGCCAGGGCGGAGCAGGGCGAGATGGCGGCCAGGGCGGAGCCTGCTTGGCAGGGGACCAGGGCGGAGCACACTTGGCAGGAGACCAGGGCGGAGCACACTTGACAGGGGACCAGGGCGGAGCACACTCGGCAGGGGACCAGGGCGGAGCACACTTGGCAGGGGACCAGGGCATAGGAGGCTCAGGTGAAGATAGCACCGACAAGGACCATTTCAGCGCTGCCTCCATGGGTACCTACTGCCCCCCCCCCCAAAAATACTTGGGGAAATCCACGGGAGGAACCTCTGGGCTGTAACTGGGTTCAAGAGTGACCTCCCAGAACTTGAAGGACACAGGTAAGACGAGGCGAAGAGGCGGGGCCGGCAGGGCGAGGAGTCTGGTTACGCTCACCGGAGCCTGGCGAGCCAAACGAGTCCTCCTTCTCTTCTTCCTGCGACGGCGAGTCACTGGGCTAGATACCCTCACTTGGCTAGATTCACTCACTTGGTTTGATTCAGCACTGGACGCACTTGTCTCACTTGATTCGGCACTTGATTCACTTGATTCACTTTACTCGGCACTTGACTCACTTGATTCGGCACTTGACTCACTTGACTCGGCACTTGACTCACTTGACTCGGCACTTGACTCACTTGACTCGGCATTTGACTCGGCACTTGATTCACTTGACTCGGCACTTGATTCACTTGACTCGGCACTTGATTCACTTGACTCGGCACTTGACTCACTTGACTCGGCACTTGACTCACTTGACTCGGCACTTGACTCGGCACTTGACTCACTTGACTCACTTGACTCACTTGACTCGGCACTTGACTCACTTGATTCGGCACTTGACTCACTTGACTCGGCACTTGATTCACTTAACTCGGCACTTGACTCACTTGGCTCGGTACTTGATTCACTTGACTCTGCACTTGATTCACTTGACTCGGCACTTGACTCACTTGACTCGGCACTTGACTCGTGAAGCGCGGGCTCGTGAAGCGCGGGCTTGTGGAGCGCGGTCTCGGCAGGGCTGGAGTGAAACGCGGGTTCGGCTGAGCAGACGTGAAGCGCGGGCTTGTGGAGCGCGGTCTCGGCAGGGCTGGAGTGAAACGCGGGTTCGGCTGAGCAGACGTGAAGCGCGGGCTTGTGGAGGGTGGTCTCGGCAGAGCTGAAGTGAAGAGCGGGCGCGGGCGAGACCGGGCTGACGTGAAGCGCAGGCTCTCGCAGCTTGTCCTCCATGCCCACGGTAAACGAAGAGCCACTCCACAACAGGGCCACGTCGATTAGGTTCCGATAATCACCCGCGGAAGAAGATCTTCAAGCACTGTGTGCTCATTTGCGCGAGATGCACCAGCTCGAGGAATTCTGTGACATAATCCTCGATGGCGCGATTCTCCTGGCGAAGACGGGGATCTGGACGTCGACTGGACTCCAGAAAGGCATGGCTGCTGGATCACGATCTGGTGAGTTCTTCTGTAACGTGGTGCGGTTGAAGTAAAGATGAGACAGGATCCAACTGCAGCACACGCTTTAATAAGCAAACTACAAACTTTACAACAAGCAAGACTGGATACAGGGCTCGGGGAACAGGAACAACCAACATCACGTTAAACAATAGACAAGAACTCACAAAGACAAGACTGAAACACAGGGCTTAAATAATCAGGGACAAACGAGCTAAACAAGGGGGCGTGGGAAATCAGAAACACCTGGGATAACTAATAGACAAGACAGGGAACCATAGAACAAGACAGGGCACAAAACCACATCGTAACATCAGCGGGTTTCTCCCCCTGAATTTTTTTTAATTCTGGCTGCTAAACACACCATTTCAATGCAGTTTGTGAGGGAAAGAAATACCTTAACGGAGCTAGCAGCAACACTCCTCTATCTGAGGACTAAGTTAAAATATCTATTTTGTAAGTTTAAGTAAAAGACAGGTTGATGAAAGAACTGTAAGCTCAAATTCAAAAGCTTATGAAGTCTACTTCATTAAAGCATGTTTACACACACACTTACTGTACACTTAGGCCTACTACACATGATTTTAAAAACAGTACCATTGCAGTTTTTATGTTATGATTTTAAATTGGTATGTGACCTAAGAACGATCTTACATTAAATGTACATAAAGGGGCTGAGGTCTGACCCTGTGGTGCTCTGAAATTAAGTTATTTTAATATTAATATGTGATGAAGGACTTTGAAAGAAGTTTGACAGATTTCAGTGCTGAATAAGGTTAACACTACCCCGTTTATTTCAAAATGGTTCATATTTGACAGAAATGTAAAAAAGTAATTAAATCAAATGTAATATGTAACATTACTTTAGTAAAATCATTGAAATACTGTAGTTACACTGCTCTTTATTATATTTTAAATAAGGAACTTGTAAAGAGTACAAATTGTATGGCAGGCAGTAACGTTAGCCAACTAGTTTACGGTTAGACTAGCTATCGATAGCGTTAGACTGACACAACTTAAGTTAATGCTCTGAATTTGCAGCTAATATCAAATCCATAACTATCTGATCAAGTTAAAATTTCCAGGTCAACCACAAATAATCCCACAACCTTTTAATATCATCCGATAACTAATTCAATGCCGATTTGTTGCTTTGTCCACTTACAACTTCTAGACCATCTGTAAAACATCGCCAGCTCAACGTGCGAGACGAGTGAGTTGCTTGCACATACACAGCAAATATTCTAGAGCGCTGATTTGATATACACAGACACCACATTAGGAAAAAGGGGTTAGGTTTTTATTAGATTTATTACACATCCAGAAGAATACATTTGAGTCGTTATAGGCTCTGGTAATTATGGAGCATAATAGGAATAAAGTTGTGACAAAAAAATTATCAGGGAGGAAAAATCTGAGGGGGCACGTGCCCTCACTTTGAATGGCCATGACGCCAGTGACTATTTCTTCCATTTTCAGATTGTTACTGTTACAGAAGGAACACAAGAACAGAAACATTAAAATACTGATTGTGTTTGGATTGAACCAATTGTTTTTCTTCTACACGACTGACAGTAACGTGAGGATGAAACATAAAGTTGATCTACAAATTTTCTTTCTCGTAGTTGGGGTTTGGATAACTGCAAAAACTGATGCTGATTCTCATCAAGTCCAGCTAAACAAACCCTGTATTTTCTCGCAGCCACTAAAAGAGTTTACTTTGGCACTCAATATTCTTCTTCTACTCGCCTGTTGTGCTGCTCATCGGGGATTTTAGGTTTAAATCCAACTACCATTGGTAAAACAATAAATAATCTGTTGTGATCCCCTAATTGTGTGTTAATTTAGAGCAGATATATTCATGAAGAACTTGATACTCAGCCTTACACGTTCCTCAACACTCAATCAATGACATTATCAGAGTCCTGTCCTCTCGCGGATGAACATGTCCGTTTGTGTAACCGTCCTGTCATTCTCGTTGCTGAATCATAAATTCAGACAGGAACACACGCTGCTTTGCACTTTATGCAAGGTGAGTCGAATGTATTACTATAGCAGCGACGGGGAGCCGGTCGATCCTCGCGTTTCTCTCTCACACACACACACACAAACACACAGAGGGATGAGCAACCGCAGGACAAATCTAACCTGATATTAGCCTTAGTTTCTCTGCTAATAACACAACAAACACGTTGACGTAAAGCACTAGATGTGAGCTTCCACATCTTTTAAGTTAAAAACGTAAGTGCTCAGGACTGAGTCTCTGTCGGCTTACATCTGAACAGAGCGAGCGACAGAACGCTTCAAATATATATTTTATATACTGAAGCAGACGAGAAACTGCATGAAACACGAGCCTGTGATATTTGATCTGTTTACTGGGCGCCTTCTTCACATGTGACCGTATGATTTCATCTGTATTAATTATCAAGGAGGAATCTATATGTGCAATAACAGAGCACCAAAACGGCCCTTGGTTTTGGCTTCAGATTCGGCCAGAGCGGGACATGGTTCTGTGTCAGACCCGGTTCTGTGCGGCTTGTGGGATTATATTACTGAAGTGCTGACCTGGTAAGTTCAGAAGTAGACCTAGAAAAGCATGACGTGTGAGCGTGTGTGTGTGCATGTGTGAGAGTGTGTGCGAGAGTGTGTGCAAGAGTGTGTGTGTGTGTGTGTGTGCATGTGTGAGAGTGTGTGCGAGAGTGTGTGCAAGAGTGTGTGTGTGTGTGTGTGTGTGTGTGTGTGTGTGTGTGTGTGTGTGTGTGTGTGTGCATGTGTGAGAGTGTGTGCGAGAGTGTGTGCAAGAGTGTGTGTGTGTGTGTGTGTGTGTGTCCATGTGTGAGAGTGTGTGCGAGAGTGTGTGCAAGAGTGTGTGTGTGTGTGTGTGTGTGTGTGTGTGTGTGTGTGTGTGTGTGTGTGTGTGTGTGTGTGTGTGTGTGTGTGTGTGTGTGTGTGTGTGTGTGTGTGTGTGCGTGTGTGTGTGAGAGTGTGTGTGCGCTTGTGTGTGTGTGTATGGGTTCATGCCCCGTGTGGCCCGTAAGGCTGATGCTCTAACACTGGATCTACAGTGGCAGATCTCGATGTGAAGGCACACCAGTGGCACTGACTCCATCTCTACCCAGAAGGCCTTGTTTCAGAGGACCGGCTCTAAGTGGAGCTGAGAGTCTGAGTGGACAATTAGAAAATGGCAGCGAGCGAGAGGAAAGTCTACATGGCAGCTGAGAGCGCCTGGGCTGCAGTCGTATGCTAATGATCCCGCAGAAACCCTGACAGCTCCAGGTCTGAACCTCAGACTGAAACACAGCGTGAGCTCTCGTACTAATGCTCCATATTCCTGAAGGCCAGTAGCGTTTGAAGGACTCTGAGGTGAGCTTAAGAGTCAAATGGGCGCTGAACTGAGAAGAAACATGAAACAGTAGATCTCTCCAAAATGTGATATTTTACTTCCTTTAAGCCTTTAGGGTGGATCTTTTCAGTCCGCTATTTTTATTCAATTGTTTTCTACGCCGTTCCAACTGATTTTACTGAAAACTGTGCACTGCCTGGCAAACCAGAGAGCTCAGCAGTGATCATCGACAAGACAAGCCCACTGTCGCTTAAAAATAAGCAGAAACACAGTCTGAATACATGCTAACGTCCTCATTGTGTTAGACCAGCTATGAGTCAACGCCATCCAATCACATTTATTCACTAATGGTGGTACATTTCTCATGGAGACGGTGCCATTTCACAGTATTTGCAGGACAAAAACATTTTTTTCCTCACTGAATGAGAAAGAGGAAGAACAGACATTTTCTTTCTTTTTCTGTCTGATGTGAAATGACGGTTGTGTAGTTTTTTTGAAGAGTATGGGTTGATTATGTCGAAGATAGAGGTTTTAGCAGATCTTTTAAATGTTAGGATGGGATTATATTTGTTCTCAAGCTTGTCAATTGCCTTTAAACAGGATTTAGTTCATTACCTCAGACTATCTTAACATGCACAAATGATATTCAGTGTGTTTGTTTGTCATGTTAACCCATTACTTCCAATGAAAGTGCTCTGGCAATGCAATAATTGGTCTGAAAAAACGCTTGGCCTCCCACCAGTTTTCCTCTGGATCATGTGACCTCCAGAAGAGAGTAGATGAAGAGCTCTGCTTTAAGGCATTGCAGGTCATGGTGTAACAGACAGATATGAGTATGTTTACTTCATTTTCCAGCTTTCATTTGCAGGTTTCCAGGAGCATTTGGAGATGGTGTTTCCAGCGTCTGTGGGGTCACCGCAGCGCCCCGCTGGAAAATACATTTTTCACTCTCATAGACAGATCAAAGGCTGAACACGCAGATCAAAGAGCACAGACATGCATCTCCAGTCATATCTGTGTTGTTTACATGAATGCTAAAGGCACTAAAATCAAATATATTTTACTTGAAAAATATATGTTTTGTGTCAAAGTATTTTGAAGCCACTTTTGAAGTCCATCAACACACCAGGGTATAATTTGTAAATTTCAGACGATGTGTCAAGCTTTAATGTGATTGGAAGACTAACCCAATACAGTGACCCAGACTCTTTACCCTCAGCATGGAAACAAGAGGAAAGCTTCAATCTTCAGTCTTCAGATGCCTTCCAGATGTGCACTGACCAACACTTTTACTCTTTGAATTAGGCGAAACATGTATATAGGTCTGTCCTTAATTTCACGCCATTTCTATGAGTCTCTGGGAAATACAAATAGCGAACTAACACTTAGTATCATGAAGCTAAACGAGAATTTAAACAACAGTAAAGTGTAGAGACACCCTGGAGCCCAATGGATTCGATTTCTCTGGATTCGTTTCACACACTTGCCTGATGGGAAATTAGCGGCTGTTAAATCTGAAATCTTTTACCAAGTGAAATGAATTATAATGAATCCCATGATTCACATTTTCTAAAACCACCCAAAGGTTTTTTAATATATATATAAGCCTTTCTCTTGTATTAGTTGTAATGTTATATTTTTATTTTCAATCCAGTCATCATTATAGTTTATTTTAATGATTTTATGCTTTTTTAATGTTATATATTTTGGTAACAATTTACAATAAGGTCTCATTTAATAACATTAACTAATGTTTTAACTAACATGAACAAACAATAAGAATATATTTGTTACAGTATTTATTCCTCTTTGTTAATGTTAGTTAATAAAATACAGTTACCTTTCAATGGAACTCACGCTGCGTCGATTAACGCTGAGGGAACGCTTTGTGTGATGACGTCTTGACGCACATGTGAAATCAGTCCAATGGTGTGGCGGAACGTCAGAGGCGGGTGACGTCACGAACCACTGCCAAAAATACAGCAGCGCTAGCTTCTGTGTCTTCAGTAGCGCTCATTGTGAATCTGTCTATTTGGTGTTGTATTGTCTACATATATATCTATATCCAAAGACTATGGCGAGCAAGCAGCAATTTTGATTGTGTATGCAGCCCTGCCCGCGTTATTTAACGGGTGGGGACACACACATTCTTTGCCTTGTTTGTTTGGGTGACCATGCACAGTGAGCGCTCGAGGCAACGGCTGTGAGCACTGTGACGTACTCCCAATGTAGACACTCCGATCCCGCCAGGCGTTGTTTCGCGAGGACGCTCCGGCTCGTGTTCCCCAGGGCTCTGGTCACGCTGATGCCGGCCACAGTGGCGACTTCAGACTTGGGGTTCGCAAATGGATCTATCAGAACGGTTAGAGACGGGCCCAGCCTTATCTCTACCTTCACCTGACAGATCCTGTGCCTTCTCACAGGGTCTGTAAGCACAAGCTTCGGTTACTTCCTACTTCTGAGGAACTAGATGTTGCCAGTATTAAGGCAGGAGATAATTAGGATTCGCCACCTCAGGCTCATGGTTTTGAGGAGCTTGTTGAGGTTGTAACGAGAGCTGTGGAAAGATTAAGTCTCGACTGGTTCATACAAAGAGTAAATTAGACGAACGCTTCCTGCCATCTCGTCCACAGCCTCAACGCTGGGGCCTTACATTTTCCCCCGATCTTCACACTGAGGTGTCTAGATCGTGGGAGAAGCCAGTTTCCTATAGAGTATCTAGTGCACAAACCTCTAACTGTTATTCCTCTATATCGAACTATAAAGAGCACGGTTATGGTGAGATGCCAAATGTGGAAGAGACGCTCGCGAGCTATCTCTCCCCTGAATCAGCCTCTTCCCTAAAGGCTTCGGTATTGCCCACTAAGCCAGTTAGAACAACTTCATCCTTAGTGGGTAAGGCTTACTCAGCTGCTGGTCAGGCTGCTGCATGCTTACACACTATTTCGCTGCTACCAGGCTGAGTTGTCATGAGACATGGATGAGGGTGGGGTATTGGGCATGACGTGGTTTGCAAACTGGCCGAGGCTACGTTTGTATGCTTTTCCCCAATCACTCTGCTCCCGGGAGTTCTGGAGAGAGTTCGCAGGGACCAAGTTCACCTACTTCTTATAGCCCCGCGGTGGCCGGGCCGAGTATGGTTTCCCGATCTAGTGTCTCTCCTCGACGGGCCTTCTCTGGAGCTACCCGTCAGGAGGGACTGTCCCAAGCAGTGGGCTCGGTTGTAGTGACCATCAGCTGGACCCAGATAACTGCCAGTTGATACAGTGCTGGAGTTCCTGCAGGAGCGGTTCACTGCAGGTCTATCCCCGTCCACTTTAAAGGTTTATGTGGCGACCATTGGTGCTTACACAGTCCTTTGGGTGGAATGTCTTTGGGTAAAGACCCTTTGGTATCTCGTTTCCCCTGTGGTGCTCTGAGGCTGAGGCCTGCCGCTCGTACCAGGGTGCCGACATGCAGTGGTTAAAGTGGGATTTGGCAGGTGGGATTTGGCCTCAAATTTTGTCTAGGTGCAACAGGGAAAAATGACTCACCGTGGGACAATATATTTTGTATCGTTGTATAGCAATACTTTTTGGGAGAAGAGTGTCACTGTGGAAAGTATCACAATGCTTATTTACTTGATATTTGAATGGCTTTATTTTGGTCCATCTACACAGATATGATGATGATGCTATGTTAAAATTCCTGAACACCTGTTATATATTTTAAATTCAAACATAAAAATGGGAAGTCCAAAACTATAAATTTAACACACCAAAATGGCTGAAGACAACTATAACAGAAATAAATCACAACCACAATTATGGAAATTTGACATTAGCCTACTTCACCTTCGACTTTTAACTCCACTGCAAAATCCACTTGCTCTGTCAGGGGCGGACTGGGACAAAAATTCAGCCACTGGCCACGCCAGCCCACATTACCACGCCATTACAGCCTCACCCACATTACCACAACCCCACCCACAGACACATGCATTCAAATGTGAGGTAGTTAGGGGGGTTTGGGGGCATGCCCAAGTGGCAGTGGAAACGCGTCAAAGCATTCTCAGCTATAAATATGCAGCATTAATGCAAGTAGGTGATTTTGAACGAATATTTCATGTAGATATACAATGGTTACATAATGTTAAAACTAATCCTGCTATTGATATCTTTGTAAGACTGACGACCCTATAGAACCATAGCAAGGGAAAACAAATGTCCGGCGAATATCGAACCTAAAACTAACTTTACCGCGCACAACCACCGTGGGTGCATTTCACGCATTTGTAATCGCTCACATTCAGCGGGAAGGAGAGGAAGGGAGGTTGGTCGGTCAGTCGGTCAGTCCATCTCGGGACCAGTGAGATTCGTTGAGATTACTTAATCTATTTATTTATTTAGTAATTTATCTCTGTGGTGCCGGAACGCAGTTCCGGACCGTTGCGGCCCACTTTAACCCCTGCCGACGTGGGATCTGGCCATTGTCCTTCCCTTGCTCCCTTCGAGTCATTGGAGGAGGTTCTGGACAAGTTTCTGACCTTGAAAGCTTTGTTCCTCCTTGCTATCACTTCTCTTAAAAGGATAGGAGATTTGCATGCACTGTCGGTTGGACCCTCGTGCTTAGAACTTTCCTCAGTTAGGACTGTAAACTCGGTTCCCTGAAGAGGGAACGAGACGCTGTGTCACCTTGCCATATCTCCTACGTGCTTGTCAGCAACTACTTCAGACTTTTTACGAAGCTAGCGCTGCTGTGTTTTTGGCAGGCTTGATAGTGTCCTGGTTCGTGACGTTACCCGCCTCTGACGTTCCGCCACAACCATTGGACAGATTTCACATGTGCTTCAAGACGACTTGAAGCACAAGACGACATGTGCTTCAAGACGACATTTAAATATTCAGGCAAACTGACTAAAATATCAGTTTTAATTATTGGAAATTATAATCAGAATAATTTATACACTGGAAAGTTGTTAAATGCAAACTTTCTACTTCTTAGCATGACAATTAAAAAGAAAACACAGAAAGCTAATATCTGGAGATTAGTGAGAGTAGTGTGGGCAGTGAGTACTTGCACTGCTAGTGTTTGAGTGTCGCAGTGAAGCGTGGCTCTCCGTGTGGGAACAGATGCGCAGTGACGTGTGGACGCCTGGAGCCGATCCAAACATCAGCTCGCGATCAGCAGGGCAGAAGAGGAGACAGATCACATCAGGTAAGTCCATGTCTCTCCTGCTCTCCTCTCTCTGTTACAGATGCACTGCATTCCCAGGCCACATGTTAACCTTTATTCAGCACGACAGGCACATGAATGCTTTTCATGCCATGTAACCATGATCCCTCTCACTCTGCTGGTGGACGTTAATGTTCTTAAGGTTAACCCCAGCAGCAACCACATCATTCCTGACCTCAGCCCTGTCCAAACCCAAACTCTAAACCCACCAATGAGTTCTGAGCCAAAAACCCGTTATCAAGCCTTGACGCTGCTCTCGTTACGGTTTCCACTGTCGTTTCAGGTACGTTCTTGCTCTGCGATCATTTAAATGCTAAGAAACTGAGAAGAATCAATCCAGAAGTATGTGCTGAACTGGTGCTCTCTGTACACCAGCTGTTTCATAATTAGGGAGCACTATAATGTCCTGATTTGTGTGCTACGGCCATGTCGCCCCCACCTTTAGCGTGCAACAAAATGACTTCATTTCAAATGAGTTGCATTGTTGCAGCGCTGCCATTTTTGCAGTGTTTTAGAATATTAAAGCGTGATTTATATTTCAGCAGTTTGACACCTTGACATTTTGGCACCCCTGTTTTGAATTTCAGCATGCGTTTTGACATGTTTATATTAATAACATTGTGATCTCTGAAGGCCATTGCCCCAGGCTATTGCAATGAGACTACCAAAGAAAGGCATTTCAAAAGGAATTCTAGAGCAGCAGAGGGACTCCTCAAATCAGCTCTGATACTTTAGGCTTATAAAAATCCATTATGGCCCAGCGGCTCGGGGGTGTGTGGTGGGGTGGGGGGTGTTTCGTGTTGACCGAGAGCTGGCAGGGGGGGGGGGGTCGTCCAAGAGCTTGGGGGGGGGGGTGCGAGAGCTGGGGGGGGGTCGAGCTGTAGGAGTTCTGCTCATCATTGGCTCATCTCAGGCAGAGAGGTGGTGTTCTGTAGCTCAACGCTCCTCTTTAAAAACAATCTGCGCTCAGAAGCCTGTGTTCCTCCACTGGTCTGACTGGTTCTGACTGGTGTTTCACAGGCCGGGATGGAGGTGTTACGCCTCACCGTCGGGCGAGTGAGTGAGTGGATGGATGACATGGGGAGAGGATATTACATTAGTATCAGACATGCTGAAATGTGACACATACGGCAGCAGATGAGATTATATTAGCACACTGCAGGCTCACATTAACTCGTATGATTGAATGAAAGTGTGCCATTAGACAGCAACACAGTATATTGCATAAAATCAGCAAAACACATCTTCACTCCCACTGAACACACACATCCTAGATTGTCCTGCTTAATTGACAAGCATAAAGCAAGGAGAAAATGTGTGTGTGTGTGTGTGTGTGTGTGTGTGTGTGTGTGTGTGTGTGTGTGTGTGTGTGTGTGTGTGTGTGTGTGTGTGTGTGTGTGTGCCCTATTTAGGGATGCACAGATATTACAATTCTGGTTGATACCATACAATTTAATGCTACTTTTTCTAAATAGAAAATACTGAAATCGTTATAGAAATTAATAAAAAATTCATTTACCTTAATTTACGCATCATAACAATACCATTTATTAACATATACATTACCGTTCAAAAGTTTTGGGGCAGTAAGATTAATATTTTTATTCAGCAAAGACTCATTAAATTGATTAAAAGTGCATTTAAGAAAGAAAAGAGAGAAAAAGCAGAAAAGGGGAAGGGATGCACAATTTCCCAGGAACATACAGACTAATAAATTTTAACTGAATGGACTGTGACTCACTATGGATAAAGATGTCACTGGCATACAGTGTAATTAAATTTAATTTCAGTGATATCTATTTAATAAATAAAATCGAATCAAAAAGGTTTACAAAAAATAATCTAATCTAGTCATGTACAGTAGCTGAATGTCCAGTAAGTGTAAATCAAAAGAGTGAAGATGTGTTTTTGTTTTTTTATCTTTTTAACCACATCAATCGGACCCTCTGCTGAGCCCAGCCAAGCCCACCAGGACCTGTCAGAACCCATCACACACTCTGATAGACACACACACACACACTCACTCTGATAGACACACGTAACACACGCACTCCGATAGATACGCGTAACACACACACACTCACACACACTCATATAGACACGCATAACACACACACACACTCTGATAGACACGTTTAACACACACACACTCACACACACTCTGATAGACACGCGTAACACACACACTCACACACACTCTGATAGACACGCGTAACACACACACACACACTCACACTCACTCTAATAGACACACGTAACACACGCACTCCGATAGATACGCGTAACACACACACACACACTCACACACACTCAGATAGACACGCATAACACACACACACACACACACACACACACACACACACACACTGATAGACACGTGTAACACACACACACTCACACACACTCTGATAGACACGCGTAACACACACACACACACACACTCTGATAGACACACACACACACTCTGATAGACACACACACACACACTCTGATAGACACCCGTAACACACACACACAAACACACACACACACACACACACTCTGATAGACACACACACACACACTCTGATAGACACGTGTAACACACTCACACTCACTCTGATAAACACGCGTAACACACACACACACACACACACACACACTCTGATAGACACACACAGACACACACACAATCTGATAGACACACACACACACACACTCTGATAGACACGCATAACACACACACGCACTCTGATAGACACACACACACACTCTGATAGACACACGTAACACACACACACACTCCGACAGATACGCGTAACACACACACACACTCTGATAGACACACACACACACTCTGATAGACACGTGTAACACACACACACACACACACACACACTCTGATAGACACACACACGCACACACACACACTCACACTCTGATAGACACGCGTAACACACACACACACTCCGATGGATACACGTAACACATACACACACTCTGATAGACACGCGTAACACGCACACACACTCCGATAGATACGCATAACACACACACACACACACACTCTGATAGACACACACACACACTCTGATAGACACGCGTAATACACACACACACACAAACACACACACTCTGATAGACACACACACGCACACACACACACACACACACTCTGATAGACACGCGTAACACACACACACACTCCGATAGATACACGTAACACACAAATAGACGTGTAACAAACACATATGGGAAGCCGTTCAGGAAATAATACATGTGTATTGTGTGAAAATGGACTGGTTCACTGGTTGAATGTATGGTTTAATGACACATTGGTTTATAATACACTGGTATAACCAGACATATATTGGTTTAGACACATCGGTTTCCTCAAGTATATATTGGTTTGTAAATATGTTCCCTTGTTTCATGTGTCTAGTTCTCATTGGTTGATTGTTCATTGCTTCCAGGTCTGTCTAGTTAAGTCATTAGTCTTTGTGTATAAATAGCCCTCATGTTTCCATTGTCTCTTGTCGAGTATTGTTTGTGTTCATGTTTAAGTTTAAGAAGTCAAGTCTTTGGTTAGTTTATATTTTGTTCATGTTTGGATTTTAAAAAAGCTGCACTTGTGTTCGTCTACACTCCAGTGGACTCGTTTAGTGATGGGAAACCAAGGCTTTCTGAAGCGTTTGAGGCTTTCATCAAATTGTGGCAAAAAAAAAGGTTAATTACTCGAAGCTTTTAACAGAATGCGCATTAGCGACATCTGGTGGTCAGACTTGTTTTCTCCACTATATCTATCAAATCACCAGAGCAGAAAAAAGCATGTGACCAAACAAAGCTTCGGAAGTCCGTGAAACAAGAGAGGGATCAATCAGAGATCAATACAGTTCTATCAAATCTGATCTAATCTCATCTAAATTAATTTGTGCCAATGAGACCACAACTCTTGTCATGTGTAGCCTGGTCAACGGATTCACATATTGATCAATAATATAAAATATAGAATTATTTACGGTGCCAGTTTCTTCAAACCAGCTGTTCCTTCTGATACTGCATGACGTACGAAGCTTCAAACGTCATCAATCACGAGGTATTGTCATTTCGACACAAGCATCACCAGTGTGTGATACAACAGCGCTTTGAAAACTGTGTCGGAGCTTCGGAGCGCCAGTGTCAGCGCGATCATCACGAGACTCGTTACACATGCAGACCGGTTTAGGTCGAGTGCTGGGTCTCCTCTGGTCAATGTGGTAAACTGTATGTAGCAGTGACCCTTAAACTTAAACGTAATATACTTTCCGTCAACGTTTTGTTGTTTAATAGTGTATTTTTTATTTGAATTGCTATTAATTTTTTCCCCTTTTTCCCAACATTTTCTTTTTTCTTAATTAACTACATTTATAAATTAATTATTTAATTCATATAATAAAAAAAGCTTAAAATGGTTAAAGGAAACTTGAACATTATTTCTTTTACGCAAGTTTCAAGACATGCGCACTAGCTTTGACCTCTAGTGATGACACCTGGTGGGCTTTTGATGAGACCAGAAGAACTTCTTGCTAGCGTGGTGATTAAACCTTTGACAATCTAACATACAATAACATTTTAATATAAACCGTTCTACACATAAAATTTAAGTTATGTTTATTTATAATGAAGCTATAATCGTGAGTTGGCAGACATGTGGTCTGGAGCTTCATTCTGCAGGACACCAGCTACTAAACTAACTAATGTGAAGTCTTTATTTTATAATACATTTATAAACAGTTTTTATTGCTTCGTATGTACCCAGAATATGACTTGCTACTTTTTAACTACAGAACTACATTTATTAATTTAAAGTAATGGTCACTATTACAATATCAGGAGCAATTATCAACAATAATGATTTTATTACTAACAAAATTTACTATTTCTGCCATTCATCCTCAGAAGTTCTTTTTGAGAATTAACAGAGGTTTAGTTGTTGATTTATTGAAAATGCCTGGTCACCGTTATGGTGATCAGTGTTTGCTTTAGTTAGGCAGTTTGACTCATAGTTTTTTATGTGACATAACACATAATAAATAATTTGTTGCAACAAAAAAAGCCAGAAACGAAGATGATCAGGTGACATAGTTTTCAGGATCCTAAAGTATTCACTAATATTATCCCTGACCAAAAGTGGTTATTTGTTATTAATAGATTATATTCACCAACAATACTTTCTTGCCACAGATTAAACATTCTGAAATTCAAAGGTTAGTATACCATAGTATAAAACTCGTGGCTCCCAGCATGCATTGCGGCATGAAGCATGTCACCATTGTTGAGATTCATATGCAGATTATTGATGTCTGTTTGTGTCTTTAAAAAACTCCAACAATGTATTTAAAAATCAAAAATCTGAATGTCTGATCTGTGGCAAGAAATAATTGTTGGTGAATATAATCTATTAACAACAAATAACCACTTTTGGTCAGGGATAATATTAGTGAATTATTCAACTTTAGGATCCTGAAAACTATATCACCTGATCATCTTTGTTTCTGGCTTTCTTTGCAACAAATGATGTGCTTTGGTAAACACTGTTACAAAGACCAAAAACTCACATAAAAAGCCAAGAGTTAAACTGCCCAACTAAATGACACACTGATCACAATAATGATGACCAAACATTTTCAATAAATGATCAACATCTAAACCTCTGTTAACTCTCAATAAGAAATTATGTAGATGTCTAAAGGAAATAAAGTCAATCTGGTTAGTAATAAGTGATGCTGGAAATTCTAAAAAATTTTTTTAAAAAGCTGGTAATTGGTCAAAAAAAAGTTTGTTATAAGTCTGAGATTTCTGAGATCTGTCTGACTAACCATATGTGTCATTCTGTACCCCAATATTGTCTCTCTTTCGGTCAATAATCTCTGCCTCTTTTAGGGTACGCTTACTTGAGGAGGCTCCTGAAGTTTTTGTCTTTTCTTTTTTTTTCATTGATCATTACACTTTTTGGTAGTTAATATAAAGTTGTATGTTAATGTTATGTTTCAAATAAATTCATACTTTCATTGTCATTTTTACTTTGGGGGGGGGGGGTACATAAGTACATATAGGCTTTACAAGGAAACTGTAAAAAAAAAAGTGGAAATAGATGCCATCTTAAGGATTTTATGATAACAATGTCATTTTGTGGAAAAATAAATTATTCAAAGCTCTGTTTTTATATAAAAACTGGAATGACTCTTTAATACACATATTTTAGAAGTTGTACTGAACACACAAACATTTTTTTAATTCTGTATGAGAGTAAGTGCAAGTATATTTTTTTATTTAGCAAACACGACAAAGACCAGTACCGGCTAAGATACCATTTTTGCTGCCGTGATTGTGGCACAGTTTCAGTACACAAACTCGGGCCAGTACCAAGTAAGTGTTCAATTCTTTTAATTCCTGGCAGCCGGACTCGGGTCAGTGTGTTCGGGACGATTCTGGGGCGCCATTCACCCCGCGTCTGGCAACCCCAACCTGGTCGAGTTATTCTCTCACACACTCTCACTCACACACACACTCTCACACACACACTCTCACACACACACTCTCACACACACACTCTCACACACACACTCTCACACACACACACTCACACACACACTCTCACACACACACTCTCACACACACACACACACACACACACACACACACACACACACACACTCTCACACACACACTCTCACACACACACTCTCACACACACACACACTCTCACACACACACTCTCACACACACACTCACACACAGTGCTGGAGTCATGTCTATCTACATTATGCAAATATCCACAGGTCATTTTATTTAAATGAATATGTATTGCAATAGATGTAATTTTGAAAGAGTAAACGTAATGATTACATTTTTTTTTTGTATTTTGTATATTCAAAGGATAATTTATCTTTGAAGGATAATTTACAGTCATTAAACCTGAAAATTAAGAATTGATTAACAGATTGTAGAGACAGCAGTGCTCTTTAGAAGAGTGTCGTGTGTGTGTAACTGGCTCTTCAGATTCAGTAAAGATGTGTTGTTAAATAATAGACTGCTGCGTAACTCAGTCTCACAAAGCAGTTATGGCGTAATAGATATTTTCTGCTTTTGTTATAAATGCTGTGTGTGTGCGTGTGCGTGCGTGTGTGTGTGTGTGTGCGTGTGTGTGTGCGTGTGTGTGTGTGTGTGTGTTGCGCTGCCCCGTGGCCTCGCCTCCATCTCAGCTCTGGTAAAAAACATGTGTCTGTGACCTCTGACCTTTGTCTGCTTGCACACTCACCGTCAGGACGCTCATCACATAGTCGAACAGTGAGTTTCCAGCACTAGCGTCAATTCAGCTCAAAAGACAGAGAAAGATAAAGTCACCCAAGTTCAGGAATAAAGCAAAGAGCACAGAGAAGGGATTGAGGGAAAAACAGATTTTAAAGTCACACTGCAGAAGCTCTGAAATGGAGCCTCTATTCATGCGTTTGACACTCGCGTCACGGCTCTGTTTACTAGTTGAAGAATCACAGTTATTCTTTTGACAAACTTCCATTCAGCTCCAAGACCTTTAACTGGTCCTATTGATCCATATCATCTAGCAGGAGGTCAGGGGTCAAAGGTGCTTTGGATTGCACAGTCTCCATGCTATGTTTTAGCCAGTCGTGTGCTTGGATTGCTATGGAAACACCATTATTGGCATGAGCTTTTAGAGCTAAAACCCTAGACTTGTTTTCTTATAAGTGGTTCCCAAGTGAGAACAAAAGACTTGACCAGAGATGTCTGCGCTCCACAATGAGCTTCAGGGTGTCTGATGTTCGGCTTTTGAAAATGCCCAGCACACGGCAATCTTTTGAGGAGGATCCATCTCAAAACCATTTTGAGCAACATGTTTCACCTCAGTCCAAATGTGCCAAATCTCTTGTGGTCACTCACATTTATTGATTTTACGATATGAAATGACTGTTACCATGTTGAAAATGTAGCTGGGACTCAACATTTTAATAAACAGAGGAAGATGGAGCATTTTTCATTTCATTAGATTTCAATGTAAGAATTCCATCCGAAACAGCACAAAACTGTCTAAAGGAGTCGACGACGTTCATTCTGAATGATCATGTGATGCGAAGAAGTGCAGATAATACGATTAAAAAAAGAACGACAGTCAGTCGAAAGTAAGCTATGATAAAATGACCAGGAAACATGCGGAATAGGCCACATCCCTGTAGAATACTGTATTTGAAGAATCTCCTGTCAATGTATTTGTGGTTTGTATAAAGAAACTTTTACACTGTTGCAGTAACTCACAACAGATGGTTTGTGATGAGACTGAAGCAACCCTTCTTTGATTGACTGTAAATAAGATTTCAAGTCGACTCTATAGATCCAGTGAAATGTTTTTGATGGTCAGTATTGGATGATGCTGTATTTCGGATGAGCAACAGACATGAATTAAAAGACACAAAACAAGTTTTATAATCATATTATTAGTCATTATTTTATTAGTCTAATATACAGTTCAAATATGTGCTCCATAAAAACTGTCTCTTTCTCTCTCTCACACAAATACATACATAGACACACACACACACACACACACACACACTGAATAGTGCAACTGAGAATATTGCCTGTTGTTTTCTCCTGCAGTGTCTAATTCAAGGACGGTGCGAAGAAGTTCTCAAGGTCAGAGAGAGAGTGTGTGTCCCAAACAGCCTAATCAGAGAGGAACCTCCGCACAAATGCACACAGGTACACACACACACACACACACACACACACACACACACACACAGACCCTCCAGAGACGTCGCTGTATTTTTTGCCCACACTGCATCTATTGCAAACGAATGGCAATCAGGTGAGAGTTGTGTGGAACAGAGGGAAGACGAGCCCTGAGATCACACGGACACGAGTGTGAGTGTGTGTGTGTGTGTGTGTGTGTGTGTGTGTGTGTGTGTGTGTGTGTGTGTGTGTGTGTGTGTGTGTGTGTGTGTGTGTGTGTGTCGCTACAGCTGGACTCCTGCACGTCCATCAGACAGCGCTCACGTCGGACGCCGCTGATCTTCTGGTCATCATTTATTCATGTTGAGCGCGGCTGAGCAGTCGCTGTTTCTCTGCTGAAACCCGTGGCTCAACATTCAACATCTTTACTCAAATTGTGCCTGATCTGCCCGTTTAATAATGCATTGCTTGGTTTTTTGTTATGTTAAAAAGCTGCTTTTTGCTCTGTTTGCAGGACTTTAATGCCGTGTGACACACCCTCCCTAAAGTCCCGCCAGCGGCCCGAAGACAGGGACGCCGCGCTCTTGATTGACAAGGACAAAAAGAGGTGTGATCCCATTTATGTTTCTGAATTGTCAACGATGGGAGACGGGAATGACAGCTGGGATTGTAACTTTGAGCGTGAGAGGTAAGGACTTCAACGAGACGATCGTGATCACAATCCAGGAACGCGATCAAGGCGAGAGAATCTTGTGCTGAGCGTTTTAATAATTTATCAGGACATCGTTCCGTTCTTACGGAGAGAGTGTTAAAGCACCAAAACTCTCATTATTGTACACGCATTACCTTCTTCCCTTTAGCTTTCATACGCTCACAAATATCATATTGACATGAACTTTTCCGCTCACAGCCAATTTGTCTACAAAATGTTTTGGTTACAAGCCATTCAGAACTTCTACTACTCAAAATATCAGAAATAAACCAGATTATCAAAATCACTGCTTAGATTTAAATATATAGTTATTATTGATTCTCATTATGAATCAGTGAATGGCTTTCAGTTTTATGTCAATAATGTTTGTAGATACCATAATACAAAAAGAAACACTCTATAACCTGGAATACACATAACACAACTTCTATAATTCAACACATCCTATAACACTGATGTACTCGTTACATCATAAGAAGAATGGCATCTACGTTGTATTCTATATTAGTCTCTGTTTATTCCAAGGTTACCGTAGGCAGCCGGATCCGGGCCGTATCTAGATCAGATGGAGGACCTACGCCTAGACACGACCACAACGCATCCCCTTCACAGGGGAGAGTCTATTTGACAATTTCTGCTGACACTTCTGGGATGCATTGTGGTCGTGTCTAGGCGTAGGTCCTCCATCTGTTCTGGATATGGCCCGGATCCGGCTGACTACATCGAAGACTTGACTTGTTACTAAGTGCAGAGGTTTTTTGTCCAATAATTAGAAACTCTGTTTTTTCAGAATTAAGTAGTAGTAAATTACTATTCATCCATTTTTTTTTATCAGCTATGCATTCTGTTAATTGAATTGGTAAGTTTCGTCGGGGCGAGAAAAAATATAGAGCTGAGTATCATCAGCATAACAGTGAAGACCAATGCCATGCTTCCTAATGATATCCCCTAACGGTAGCATGTACAGAGTGTGTGTGTGTGTGTGTGTGTGTGTGTGTGTGTGTGTGTGTGTGTGTGTGTGTGTGTGTGTGTGTGTGTGTGTGTGTGTGTGTGTGTGTGTGTGTGTGTGTGTAGCATGTACAGAGTGTGTGTGTGTGTGTGTGTGTGTGTGTGTGTGTGTGTGTGTGTGTGTGTGTGTGTGTGTGTGTGTGTGTGTGTGTGTGTGTGTAGCATGTACAGAGTGTGTGTGTGTGTGTGTGTGTGTGTGTGTGTGTGTGTGTGTGTGTGTGTGTGTGTGTGTGTGTGTGTGTGTGTGTGTGTGTGGGTGGGTGGCATGTACAGAGTGTGTGTGTGTGTGTGTGTGTGTGTGTGTGTGTGTGTGTGTGTGTGTGTGTGTGTGTGTGTGTGTGGGTGGGTGGCATGTACAGAGTGTGTGTGTGTGTGTGTGTGTGTGTGTGTGTGTGTGTGTGTGTGTGTGTGTGTGTGTGTGGGTGGCATGTACAGAGTGTGTGTGTGTGTGTGTGTGTGTGTGTGTGTGTGTGTGTGTGTGTGTGTGTGTGTGTGTAGCATGTACAGAGTGTGTGTGTGTGTGTGTGTGTGTGTTTGTGTGTGTGTGTGTGTGTGTGTGTGTGTGTGTGTGTGTGTGTGTGTGTGTGTGTGTGTGTGTGTGTGTGTGTGTGTGTGTGTGTGTGTGTGTGTGTGTGGGTGGGTAGCATGTACAGAGTGTGTGTGAATCATCCCATTCATGAAGGGAAAACACTTCTTTTCTCTGCATCATCTCCTCACACAAACTCTGTTCTTCCTCACCTGGAGGGACAGGTTTCAACCCTCAGAACAACCTCAGTTTTTTGTAACTAGGCCCATCACTAGACACATGATTACACGGATCTACTAATCTGGCTATGGTATCAACTAGGTCCACGCTGATGACAGATTTAGGAGTCTGATTTTCCATAATCATGGCCTTCACTTCATCCATAGACCTGCCCTCCTGCTGCAAGAGGACCAAGGCCTGCTAGACTACCCACTAAGTCTGCACTCCAGGGTCCAGCTTCATTCACTATACCCATCTTAGGACGTATAACATCAGGATCTAGATCAGCACTGGTCTCCACTAAAATAAACAACCATCTGCCAGTTACATCACCACAGCGACCACGTATTCTAGTGCAACCAAAAACTTTTACTCTATTTAACACTTTTCCAATAGTGTCGTCGCTGGTGTCCAAAGGAACATGGCTCAAAACAATGACATCAACACTCTGTTCTCTGCTCCACTCGACAGTCTGCGACTTAAAGTAAAGGCAAGTAGCTAGTATTGTGGCAAAATAAAAACGAGTAGCTAGTATTGTGGTAAAAAAAAAAAAGTTCTCAGGTCAGCTGTCACCACTAAACTAAATTATAGAAGAAAAGATAAAGAAAAACACACTGGTAAAAAGGGAAAAAGAGGAGTAATAAAAATCCCAGTGGTACCTTCAAAAATGTTGCTCTTTTCTTAACCCTATGGTTCATTTAAATGTTTCCCAAATGAGAAAACCTGGATCCCAGCAGCTGAATGTTGAATTTGGCCAGTATTTTTTTTTAATGAAAATAGTAGTAAATTATCTCTTTCCCTATATCAATTACACAATACTTTTACAAAAATTCAATCAAACAATTCTTGTTTATAGTTTCCAAGAAATCCGTAACTTGAATTAATTAACTTTCCAAACTCAATGAAATACCAGAATACAAATGTTGACGGGAAAAAAAGAATAAAAAAGATTTATTTTTACATTAATGTAATAAACCATTTTAAAAGAAAAAACAATTGATGGGGAAAAGAACAAGGAACAATCTCTGTATGAAAACAGAGTTATACGTTTATATGCAATGGTATGCAAATGACAAATTTTCTTTTAAATAAAATATATAAATCCCCTATTCAGTCTCAGAATGGTTCTTTATCTCTCTTATGCTTTCTACACTAGCATTCTTAAACTTTTCCCGTTCCTTCTTTAGAACACTGTACTCAATCAGCATATAAGATGACAAATTCAAAACCCTGTTAAAGATAAACACTCAGATGCCGAGCCGGATTAAATAAATGGACTACACTAGGCAGGCTGCATGTTTCGGGTCCCCCTCCATCTATGTCATTTATTAATTGAAATCTGAAACTTACCAAAGTTACTAATAAAAGTTAATTCACATTTTACATAGCCTAGTCTTTGGTTACAAACGGGTTGTTTGTATGCCAAAATAAGTCATGTGTTGTATATTAAACAGTCTATCAGACTATTTTTTTATATTCATTATTTATATCATTGTTAAGGCAGTAGTACCAGTAAATAACCAATAGGTGTCAGTAAACTATGTAAACGTTTACATTTAATCAACACATTTAATTAAGATTTTCTGCAAAATGCAATAGCTTACAACATTTATAAATGTTTTAATTAAGAACAAGAAGGCAAACATGACCCCTTCACATTCATCAAGAATGTCAGAACTGTTTAATCTTAAAATACCACTTTGTGCCAAACTTTGTGTACTGGGAATATATCCTACAGGTTTCTCACAAACAAAGAAACACACTAGACTATTGGACTTTGGATTGTTACATGCCAGAAGAGCCATTGCTTTGAACTGGAAGAGCATGGAAGCACCTTCTATAAAACAATGGATCAAATAACTTTCAGAGTGCATTGGACGGAAAGGCTGACTTATATCTCCAAGGGTAAAATAAAGGACTTTGTACAATTATGGGAGCCATACATGATAATTATATCATATGTAAAGTAGGGTCATGAGATTATGCTTTTATTTATTTTTTTACATTTGTTTTTTATCTTTTATTATCATTTTGAATTAGATTTTCTTGTAACTTAAAACTTGACACTGTGACGGAAATGTTGTTTTACATTATCTCTGATAGGTGCAGGTCTCTGATTATGTGAATGTATGTGTGAGTGATACATGTTTCGTTTTTTTTTGTTATGTTTGTTATTATTTGAAAATAAAAAATATTTGGAAAAATTAAAAAAATAAAAAAAAATAAAAAAAACAGCAACACTTACTAAGGAAACCATTTAGCATGCTCCACTCAGGGCTAATCTTCAGCCTTCCAGCATCACAGGCCTCCATCACAGCAGAAACACTCGACAGCATCATCACAATCTTGTGGAGAAATATAAAAATGTATACATAAGACAGCTGTTTGAGATTTGAATATACTTGGTTTGTTTCTCATATTTCATTTCATTATAGTAGAAGTATAGCCCTATTTTATAAATTTAATTTATATGCATCTTACATTTGATTTTAATATTCACTTTACTTATTCAGATTTAGAAGTTTAAATGGAAAACGTCTCAGGTTACGACTGTAACCATAGTTCCCTGAGAAAGGGAACGAGACGATGCGTCAACGACGCTTTGGGAACGCTCCCAGCGTGAATGCGTCTGAAGCATCTATGTCAACTAGTCCAATGGAAGGAATGAATGTCACGGGCGGGTGACGTCATGACCAGGAAGTGATAAAAGAGCATCCGGTGCAAACCGGCATTAGCTTCAAAAATTGCCGAAGCAAGCCGATCACAGGGATGCAGGAAGTATGGCAGGGTGACGCATCGTCTCGTTCCCTTTCTCAGGGAACTATGGTTACAGTCGTAACCTGAGACGTTCCCTTTCGAGGGAACTCGCGATGCGTCAACGACGCTTTGGGAACGAGAATACCCAAAACGCCAGACTTTCAAATGCCTGAGTGTCAGCCTGTTGTCACACTGCACCAAGCACCTGGGATCCTGGGGCAGCATCCAGGTCCAAGCTGTAAAACCTCATGAATGTGAGCGGTGAGGACCAGCCCGCCGCATCACAAACGTCTTGGAGAGAACTCCAGATAATACGCTTAGAAGCCATACTCCTAGTGGAATGAGCCCTGACCACCAAATGGTTGGCCAGAAGACTCACAAGCAAGAAGAATAGTCTCGACTATCTATATGCTCAATAGGTTGGATTTTCTCGACAGAGAAGTCCGATGAACATAAGTGTCCAGTGCTCGCACTGGTACAAGAGGTTCAGCTTTTCCTGGTCCGAAAAATGGGGGAGGACAGAAACCTGCAGCACAATAGGCCTCGGAATAATGGTAGGCACCTTTGGAACATATCCATGCTTCGGGTAAGATTGCCTTGGCCATCCCGGTGCACTCAAGGCAGGTGGGGACCGAAAGGGCCTGAAGGTCTGACTCTTATAGGGACGAAATAGCTAGCAGAAAATAGTCTTAAAAGAAAGGAACTTCTGTGAGACCAAATCTAAGGGCTCGAAGGGAGCCCCAGATAGGCCTTCTAGAACTATTGCAAGGTCCCAAGCCAGCACCTTAGTGCAAGTTGCATGCCTCAGCCTCAAAGTGCCACGAAGGAAACGAGTGATCAGGGGGTCTCGACCCAAAAATGTACTACCCACCAGGGCGTGGAAAGCCGCAATGGCCGCCACACATATTATACCTTAAGCGTGGAAGGACATAGACCTGATACAAAGCGTTCTTGCAGAAACTCGAATACTGTGTTTACTGAACAGTTAACCGGATCCCACTGACGCTGGTAACACCAAGAAGTGAAAAACTCTCGAAATAGTGAATATAGTTTCCTTGCAGCGGGAGCTCTGGAGCTTAGAATGGTCTAAACAACCTCGGTTGAGAGACCACTCTCCATGAGTTGGGCCCCCTCAGAGGCCAAACCCACAGTTCCCAAATCCCCTGCCGGGGGTGCAATATTGCATCCCCTGCCTGAGACAGAAGGTCTCTCCTGATCGGGACCTCCAAGGGAGGTCCGTCGAGGAGAAAAATTAGGTCCGCAAACCAAATTCAGCTCGGCCAGGGTGGTGCTACTAAATAGGCTTATTCCATCCTGGCGGATTCACTCCAGAACTCCTGGGAGCAGAGCAACGGAGGGAAATGCGTACAGACGTAGCCTCGGCCACGTCTGCACCATAGCATCCAGCCCCGAGGGGACTGGTTGAGTGAGGGATAACCAGAGTGGACAGTGCGTCGTATGCTGAGACGAGAACAAATCCACTTCTGCCTGGCCGTAAAACTCCCATATTTGCTCCACCGCCTCGGGGTGGAGTCCCCTGGCCTCAGCCCCTGCCTCGACAGGGTGTCTGCTCCAATATTCTGGCCCCCCCTGGAATATACACTGCCCTCAGACAGCGTAATTTCTTGAGGGACCAAAATAAGAGGCCACCAACGTGTTGTCTGTGGGTCAAGAACCAGAGTTTCCTCCATATAACCAAGGCGCGGGGATACTGCCGCGTGATCTTGATCGTAAGGAGTGGGTTTCCCCTCAGGGAGAACCCTCTGGTCCTGAGCCACCTCTGTAAAGGTCTCACGTACAGCAGGTCAAAGGGTATCACATTGGACGCTGCTGCCCTGAGGCCTAACAGTCACTGTTCCAGAACAACACATGATGGCCCCTCAGGTCTGGGAGGAGATGTCTCAACGCATTGAAGACGACCATCATCTCTAGGCAATTCATGTGCCAAGAGAGATGATGACTCCTCCACAAGCCCTGAGCTGAGCGGCCTTCCAATACCGCTCCCCAGCCGGTGAGGGAAGCATCTGTCGAGATCACAACTCGATGGCAAAGAGCTCCCAACACCGGACCCTGGGTTAAGAACCAGTGTTTCCTCCATATAACCAAGGTGCGGAGACACCGCCGCGTGATCTTGATCATACGAAGTGGGTTTCCCCTCGGGGAGAACCCTCTGGTCCTGAGCCACCACTGTAAAGGTCTCATGTACAGCAGTCCAAAAGTTATCCCGTTGGACGCTGCTGTCACAAGACCCAACAGTCTCTCTAACTGTTTTACAGTGCGTGACTGGCCTACCCTCAGCTCTTTTGTGGCTGTTAGGATAGCAGCTACACGAACGGGCGACAGAGTGGCCCGCATCGTCACTGAATCCCATACCACACCAAGGAAAGTGGTTCTCTGTACTGGAGAAAGCACACTCTTCTTGGCATTGAGCCTCAACCCCAACATCTGCATAGGAGCGAGAACGACACCTCGGTGCCGAACCGCTAACTGTTCTGATTCCGCTAGAATCAGCCAGTCATCTATGCAATTCAGAATGCATATGCACTGCAGCCTGGCGGGGCCAGAGCTGCGTCTACACGCTTCGTGAATGTGCGGGGTGATAGAGCTAGACCGAAAGGAAGTGCCTGATACTGGTGTTCTTTGCCCCAAAGAAACCCTCAGGAACCTCCTGTGCTGAGGGAGGATGGAGATATGGAAGTATGCGTCTCTTAGATCTATCGTGACAAACCAGTCCTCGGATCTGATTTGAGTCACGATCTGTTTGAGTGTCAGCATTTTGGACTTGAGTTCCAGCACCAAACACTCCAACAGACGAAGATCTAGTATGTGACGCAGCTCTCCATCCTTTTTTGGAACAATGAGATAACGACTGTAAAGACCCGACGCAATGTCGGGTGAGTACACCTGCTCTATAGCTTTCTTTGCTAACAGGGCCTTTACCTCTTGCTCCATTACCAGAGCCTGCTCGGAATGCACTAACGTGAGCAACACCCCATTGTAGCCTGGAGGACGAGAACCAAATCTGCCTCTTACTACTAACTGCAGGACCCATAGAGATATATTTGGCAGTAGCTTCCGCGCTGCCAGAAAATCTACCAAGGGAACCAGCCCCTCGAGGCTGGCCTCTGGTGTAATAAAGACAGCCAGTTCGGGGACCTGAAGCATACTGGCAGGAACCACCCGAACTGACTGTTTTCGAACCCCCCTCAGAGGGCGCATTCCGACGCAATGTCGAGTTGACGCTGCGCCAGAAGCTCGCTGGAGACCGCTGCGCCCCGAAGCACCAAGGGTGGCGGGGTTGGCAGAACGGTCCCCTGAGGGCACCGAGATGGAAAGGGCACCGTATAATGAGGTGTACACCATTCCACCCCGGTTGGGGCTGCCCTCACCGGTCTGACGCCGGTGGCGCCAGACCTTTTCTTTTGAGCCGCAGCCTTCTCAGCGTGAAGAACGGTCCTCGGATCCGGCTTCTGCTTTGAAGGCTTTGGCTGCTGTGTTGTGTATGAGAAACTAGACGGCTGGAGCTGCTCACGCCCAGCAGCCCCAGGGGGTTGGACATAGCGAGGGAGAGATTATCTTGTATCTTTCTCTATGATTCCCATCAAATTGAGCCAGAGGTGTCTCTCAGTGACCACAAGGGCTGCCATCCCTGAGAGATAAATCTGTGGCCCGACGGAGTTCTCAAACCCCATCGGGCCAAACTCCCTCACTTCTGTCCAAATACCGCAGCAGGTCAGCCTGATATGCTTGTAGCACTGCTATGGTGTGCAAGCAGGCCCATGCTAGACCCACTGCCATATATGCTTTTCCCACTAGATTAAAAAATAGTTTTCTTTAATGGTTTAGTGAGAGAAGCCGACGCCTTCAGGTACGATACTGAACCGGGAGACAGATAGCTCGCAAGCGTCTGTTCTACCCGGGGTATTGCCCCATAGCCATACCCTCTTAACCCCCAAATATCTGAATATACATGAATGTGGGGGCTAAAAGACAAGAGGAGTAAGGCTTTTTCCATGATCTAGACAGCTCGCTGTGCAGATCGGGAAAAATGGAAGGCCCCGTGATGGAGGTGGAAAAATAGAGGGAAGGAACTCGTTTAATTTATTTTATTTTTAGGACGAGTGCCCCCTTATTTCTGCTGGCCATAAATATTTAATTTATCTACAGCCTTAGTAAACACTTCCACCAGCTTATTATTTTTTATATATATTTTTATATATATTCACTTTATTTTATATATAATATATAAACTATCATATATATATATATATAGGCTATATATATTTCTCATACGCTGGGGAAAGAGATGGCAAATTCACTTCCCCCATGATTGTGTCACTTTCAATGCCCAGCACATCTACCTCCTCGGAGGTAGAGCACTGAAGCATTGATTTCTCTCTCTCCCCGGGCGGAAGAGACCGCAGCGCGGGCTTCCGAGACCGGCGAGAGAGCACTGGATCCCTCGTGGAAAGGGAGGAGATAAGATCCGCGGACCCGTCTCCAACCCCGTAAAGAGATCCTATTCGCGATCCATAGGAATGCATTCTCCGCGCTGCCTCGGCAGACGCGGGACCTGTCACCCTGAGAATTGCGAGCCCGACCACTTTCCTCGAAAAGTGACAGGCGGGAGCGGAGCATGCGAAGCGAAAGCTTATCACAATGTTGGCAATCAGCCCCCTCGGAGGCTGATACCGCATGCTCTACTCCCAAACACATCACACAAAGCTCGTGTGTGTCCCTACTCGTTAAATAGCGCGAGCAGGGAGAACACAGAGTTTGTGCAATTGTTTAGTTTCCATAAATATATATATCAGACAGACAACAGTAAATATAACAGACAGTTTGACACAGATCGCTTGCTGAGGCAACAGAAGCTAATGCCGGTTTGCACCGGATGCTCTTTTATCACTTCCTGGTCATGACGTCACCCGCCCGTGACATTCATTCCTTCCATTGGACTAGTTGACATAGATGCTTCAGACGCATTCACGCTGGGAGCGTTCCCAAAGCGTCGTTGACGCATCGCGAGTTCCCTCGAAAGGGAACTTACATTTACAGATGCTTTCTCCTGAGTTTTGATGAGGTGAAGTCCTCGATGATGTCTTCAAAATCCAGGGCAGTTTTGAATCCATTTTCAATTGCCAACAGGGCAAAGCCATTCAGTTTTTTTTCTGTTACTGTTGCTCTCCGGTGTTTTTACTCGTTTCAACAAAGAAAATGATCTTTCTCCTGAACAGTTTGCAATCGGTAATGTCAGATACATGCGAAGGCAAATGTCCACATTAGGGAAAGCATCCCTCAAGCCTAGCTCTAGGAACTTCTAGTACATTGCCATGACTGATTCTTCATCTTTTACCATTGAGATGAACTGGCAAAACTCTGCTGTAAAGTCCTCCTCAAGATCCTGGGGTATATTTTCTTCAGCTTTTCTGTGACTGCACGGATTTGTTCAATGTTCATTGATTTCGTTTTAGTTAGGAAACCAAATTTCTCCTCCACGTTTTTGTATGCGTCTTTGCGAGGTTTCAATTCTTGTGACAAGCAGACACAGATGACATAATGTGTGTCAATCAAGGATGCTTCACGGCCTGAGCGCCGCACCTCTGGACCTGCAGACTCAAACATAACTTTCTTCACTCGTCTCCTTTGGATATCTGCTTTGTATCCCTCTGTCGCTGTGAGAGTCTTGGCCTCTGCTTCATAGACACCGAAATCATTTCTGGCCTGTCCTATGTATTCTATGAGTGAACTGTACAGAATAGGAACAGTACATACATCAATTTGTACCTGTTGCAATGCTTTGCTGGTTAAATTGATTCTTCTCAGCAGTTCATCCCACAATACTGTCATAACTGCAGTTTCAACGGTTTCCATCACTGTTATTAACTGACTTGCCTCATATTGAGCAGCTCTGGGGGATCCATGGTCAACTTTGATTTCGTTCAAAGCATCCTGTATAGTTTTGTAGCCAAATCTCAGAGCTTTTGTTGCATCAGCTCTTGCAGACCACCTTGTGTCGGAAAGGCTCTTCAGTGTCAGACCTCGCTCAAATTTTGTGAGATGGGCTGTTAAAATCTCCCACCGCAGAGTTGAAGCTGAGAAGAAATTGAATGCTTCATTCAAAAGATTTTTAATGAAGCCAAAAAATGAAACTGCTTCTAGGCAACATTCTGTTGCACATGCACTAACTAAATTAAGAGAATGTGCAGAACATGGTATGAAGTCAGCATTAGGATTTTTTTTTTTATTCTTGCTTGGAGTCCAGAATATTTCCCTGCCATGTTACTAGCATTGTCGTAGCTCTGCCCACGACAGTCCATCAAATCAATGTCCAGTTCTTTTAAATCAGATTTGAGTGCTTCCTCCATGTGTTCTGCAGTATGACCATGTAGTGGTATGAACTCCAAAACTCTCGACAGGCTCACCACTTTTCGTCAGGACGAATTATCAAAGCAAGATGATCAACATGTGTGACGTCAGGTGTTGAGTCCACAATGATGGAGAAATACTTGCCATCTTTAACTTCTTTTACAATGGAACGCAGAACTTTCTCAGCCATCAGCTGAATAAACTCATCACAAACTGTAGAGGACAGGTAACTGGTATGTCCCCTGCCCTTGTTTCCATATCTGGCTAGATGCTCTGACAGAAGTGGATCAAAGCGACTAATTAACTCCAAGCAGCCCAAAAAGTTCCCATTGTGGGGTGATCCTACTAACTCATCGTCCCCACGGAAGGGCAGTCCTCGTGAAGAAAGAAACTGAATAGTTGCCACTATACGTTTCAAAATGTTGAGCCAGTATGCTCTCTCAGACTCATGTTGCTGTACTATTTTTGAATCTATGCGTGCATTTTTATTTCCAAGTGATGATAGACTCAGCACAGCAGTACGATGATCCATACTATTCTCATGTTCATGCAAGCGATTAGCACAGTTTTTCCAGTCATTAAATCCAGTGACAAATTGATTGTCTCTTATACTGAACAACTTGCAGCGGTAACAGAAAGCAGTGCCAGTAGACGGTGAGTACACTAACCTTTTTCTTGACAGGGTTTCTCCATTTAGCTTTTTTCTAAAGAAATGTTCCTTGGTTAAGCTTCGGTTATTGTCTCCATGTTTCCTCTGTGATGCAGAGAAATCTCCAATATTTTGACAGGGATGGTTCAGTGCAAAGTACTCACGCATCCTGTCATCAATTTGGTCCCACTTTGCAGGATCAGATGGGTAGCTTGTTAATACCCTTTCTGGGTCTAGAGGCTCCTGCTGCAAAACGATATTGGGCTAACTTCTGGCTGGCTGCTGTTCTTCCATCAGTTTGTCGTTCTTTGACGGCGCTGATGTTGACGGCGCCACAGCGTCTTCCGTCGCATTTCCCGCCGCATCTTCCACCGCATCTTCGGGCCGTGTCTCCGGGCCTGGCTCAGCCTCTGGCTCTGCTGACTCGAGCAGGTTCACAGCTGTCGGACGGCTGCCCGACCGAAACTTCTGTAAAGCCCCCCGCTGTTTCTTCTTTTGTTCCTCTTCATTGTTTTTCTTTTTACCTTTTGCCGCACCCGAAAGCATCTTGAATGTTAGCCTACTCAAACACACCTGCCTGCTAGCTTTGTTGTCCCGCTCTGACCTCTGACCGCCGCTGACGTCCCCTCGGACTTAACTGGCTGGCGCGGTGGAGCCTCTATATATAATAATGTGACGTAATGTAACAGTCTATGGTTAAGATAAACATCGTCACTATTTTTTGTTAATTAATAAATATTGAAATAAATTGTAGATAGGACATTTGTTCATTTTTTTATTTATTTTAATTTTTGTCCCTCTGTCTGGGCCCCATCCCACCAATCGGCCCCAAGCATGTTCCTAGTTTGCCTTTGCTTTAATCCGGCTCTGCTCAGATGTAGAGCAAAAAGGAAAATGAAACAATATTTCTTTAAACATCAATTATACACACAGGAAAAAACCTGTGATTCACAACATACAAGTTCTTTCCGTTCAGTTTGCAAACTAGTTATGAGTCAGTCACACACTCAAAAATACATGAGTCAGTGATGCACTGCTTGTTAGGCCGCATAGATTAGGTCAGCCGGAACCAGGAACACTTCCTATAACTCCTGATGTACTCGCCACATGATAAGAAGAATGGCATCTATGCTAATGTTAGTCTTTCTGCTTATTCCGAGGTTTACTGTAGTCAGCCGGATCCGGGCCGTATCCAGAGCAGGTGGTGGACCTGCGCCTAGACACGGCAACAACGCAGCTCTGAAGTATCAGAAGAGATTGTGTCCACTAGACTCATCGACACGACAGCCATCGGCACTGATCCTCAAACTCGTCTCCATCCTGGTGTGACTCCAGTCTACAACCGGATGAACTGGATAAGGTTCCTAAGCAGGATATTAGGCTGCTTAGATTAGGTCAGCCGGAACTGGGAACACTTCCCTTAAATCCTGATGTACTCGTTACATCATAAGAAGGATGGCATCTACGCTAATTTTAGTGTCTTTGTTTATCCCGAGGTTTTCCCGCAGCCTGCTGGATCCAGGCCGTTTCCAGATCTGACGAAGGACTTTCGCCTGGACCCGATGACAATACAGTGTTGAAGTGCCAACTAGCCTCTCCCTATGGAGGATCCCTATACCACTCTACAGATAAAGCCTTGTGGAATTTTTTGGTTCGCGTACCTACCCGAAGTGATAAGATAAAAGTAAAATTCTGCATCAAAATTTATAGACAAGTAGTTTGTTTAGGCATGGTTTGTAAGGAATTACAAACCTGCGCACATATATTCAAACGCACATAACTATAGAATCAATTCTTAATGCGCATGTGAACGCCATCAGCGTCTATCACAGGTTCACGTTTAAAGTCTGTTTAGAGAGAACGGTGTCGTCTTAGCGGCCCCTAATTTAATAACAAATGATCATTTAGACAGAAGTGAATCAATCAAAACTAACTTTAGCTGGAAAAAACATTTTTCAAGAACCACTATAAAACCAAACCAATCTCTGTTACCTTAAATTATATGTTTCTCTCTGTAAAGCTGCTTTGAAACAATCTTCATTGTTAAAAGCGCTATATAAATGAGGATGACTTGACTTGATAATATTCTGATTGTTCCAAACACACACTGTTGGTTCGTTGGCCAGAGAAGAACTGAGCGACTGAGACTGGGTTCTCACAAGGTTTTCTTCCCCATTCTGTCACTGATGGAGTTTTGGTGCCACTGTCGCCTCTTTCCACCTTTGTTGCCATTCGCTTGCCTTGCTTAGTTGGGAAAATTAAATTTAACATTTACTTTAATATTTAGCAATATTATTGATCTCCTGCTTTGACACCATTATATGAGAACTGAACTCAGCTGGACGATGGCATCACGGTTTTCTCAAGAGCGGCTGTATACAGTGTATATATATATATATATATATATATATATATATATATATATATATATATATATCTATGAACTAAATTAATAACTTTTTTTAAAACAAAATTTGACCATCACTGAACTTACTTAAACTAGATTGTAACAGTATATTCTTCTAGAAACAATCTTTGTTGCATTATTTTCCTGTTATCTCTGTAAAGCTGCTTTGAAACACTCTGTATTGTAAAAAGCGCTGTATAAATAAATGTGAATTGACTCAAGTATACACTCGTTCGTTACCGTTGGGACCCAGTTCGTTGTGCACATCAACAGCTGACAAATTCAAAGTAATCCCACACATTCAAGAGTCTTGTAAATGAGTTAACTTACATCCATCCGATGAAAGAAGCAATGGTGAGATCATTTACGCTACGAACACCGTTTCACATCACGCGTCCCGGACACGCGGTGAATGCGGTTGACGAACCACACGATTTGTCCAGTCCATGATGAATTCTATATAGCCGAATATAACCTTAACTGCGCTGCACTGCTATAAGGCTAATGCTAACCAAGTGTTTGAAGGTTGTGCACGCGAGCTCATTGGCTACTGATACAACAGGAACCAATCAGCTGTGCCCTATAGATAACGATTTGATTACGGACAGGTTGAGTTAAAGGAACTATTAGCCTGCGTTATCTAGAGTTTCATGACAGAACTTTATATATAAAGCACTATTTGTCAGGGTTGTATTTTTTCATTGGGTTTTAGTTCAGTGCCTGTCTTTTTGACCCAGTTTTCCCAGAGTCTGATTAGTTATCCCATTAACCTGTTGTCTCATTAATTACCTCATTATGTCCGGTGTATTTATACTCGCTGTTGTGGTCAGTTCTTTGTCTTGTCTTGTAAACGTTTCATGGTTGTTTCTTCTGTTTCACTGAGTTGTTGTACAGTGAATTATGAATTACAGATTTTCTAGTGATATCTCCCTCTTCGTGCGCATCTATTGCGCAGCCACTCGTGACACAATT
>NW_027508727.1:122500-127500 GCF_051911475.1 Siphateles boraxobius
ATGATGATGGTGTGACAGTGAGGATGATGAAGATGATGATGATGATGGTGTGACAGTGAGGATGATGAAGATGATGATGATGATGGTGTTACAGTGAGGATGATGAAGATGATGATGATGGTGTTACAGTGAGGATGATGAAGATGATGATGATGGTGTTACAGTGAGGATGATGAAGATGAAGATGATGATGGTGTGACAGTGAGGATGATGAAGATGATGATGATGGTGTTACAGTGAGGATGATGAAGATAAAAGATGATGATGGTGTTACAGTGAGGATGATGAAGATGATGATGATGGTGTTACAGTGAGGATGATGAAGATGAAGATGATGATGATGGCCTAACCCTGTATTCTAACACACGAGCCCCCGGTGTGGGTAATAAGCGCCTGTCGTGTGTGAGCCGAGTGTGAAGAGAGAGGTCGTGGAGAGCCGTTTCAGGGCTTCATGGCAACTGGTATTTACTGGTCGTCTGCCTCATTTCCCACAATCCAGTCTGGCTGTTCCCAGCGCTGCGGGCTGACACTGCTCGTGTCGAGCTGCAGGCCGGCTGTGGCAAAACAATCTGGGGAAAAAACATGACAAACATTTAGATCATTTATTGTGTATGTCGTTCCCTGCGGTGACTAACTTCACATGAAGCGCAAACACACTCACAGAGGAACACACTCGCTGACCGACCACTTTTAAAGTCTTTGAGAATATGATACATTTCATTTTATATAAGAAACATAGAAACCACTTGTCTTTAATATGCAGGTCTGGCATGATGGACAGATGAAATCCTTTTTGACAAGATGATAAATAAAAGAGAAATGTACTTATTTATAAAAGCACTGAAAAGACTTTTACAATAAATGTATGAATAAACAATTAATGCAAAATACATATGTGTTCCTTTGGATTCATATAATAATATGTCAAATTAGATGAATTTGTCAATTTATTTTTATTTAGCTTTTGTTCCAGTCAGTGAATTATTATGGGTTTTCATCTCCATCTAGTGGAGAACTGAGGAATCCCAGTTGCAGTTGCAGAAGGACCGTCTATATAAACTGTTCTACACACAGATTATCTCCAGCTCGGATGGAGGACAGAAGATTCAGGAGAAAGGTTATATAAATAAAAAAGAGCACACAATATTTTAGTCTCTGCATTTGAATCATTCCAAGCTTACAGTCTGTAAATCAGAAAGAGCCTGTTATAATCCGTGATGTACTTTAAGAGCTTGTGTCTCGTTCAGTGTGAACAGATCCACATCTAACAAACTAGATGTGGAATAACTGAAATAAACTCTTCATTTACATTTTTTTAATTACACCATGAAAGTCAACGTATGACCTCAAGTAGCGTAAGTGAGAGTA
Source organism: Siphateles boraxobius (assembly GCF_051911475.1). Taxonomy (NCBI): domain Eukaryota; kingdom Metazoa; phylum Chordata; class Actinopteri; order Cypriniformes; family Leuciscidae; genus Siphateles; species Siphateles boraxobius. Next base: position 123,869 of record NW_027508727.1, read on the forward strand.
GTTACGGTCCTTCCTCACTGAGTCACAAATTCTCGTCCACAGCTCTTGAGTGCAATTATTCAATCCCATAATGCACTGTGAGGGTCGTGCCGAATGAAGTCCCGCGTCTGACCAGTAGATGGAGCCACAGCTCAATCATCATTCATGTCCAAACCATGTCCAATGTGGCTAATATCATACAGGTTTATATTCCTGTTTAATTGATTATTACATTTTTAATTAAGGTGTTTTCATTCTAGTTTCCATGACAGAGTTCAAGATACATATTTTAATTACTAGTGCTGCCAGTTTGCTAAATTTCAAATGAAGATTAAACAGCAAGAACAGAAGCTGCAGGTCTCAGTGTCTGAATTCACTCACTCGCTTCATTCACTCCTTCAAGGGGACTATAGTGGAGTAATGTAGGGACTAGTGAACGAGGCTGTAGGGGGACACAACCTCAGATGTGAGCAGGAGGTGTTGATGAAGAAGAAGAAGCTCGTGTTTGTGTGAGAGTCTGCCCCCTACAGGCGAACCTTCAGCACTGATATTCCCGCTATAACCCTCACAGATGCAGAGACACAGGACACGTTTACATGGACACCTTTTGGTTCTATCCGAATGAAATCAATCCGATTGATGAATCCGAACAATCGAGTAATCGGGATGATGTGCGCGTTTATATGTCACAAGTTTCAAATCGGAATTGATTTTTTGACATGCGCACACTGCACGAATACTGCCGCTGTTCGCGCATAACTATTCTCCTCTTCGGTTCTTTATTTGTTTTAAACAGCAGACTTAATATTTATCCGTCTCTGGTCATGATTTGGAGACAATGAGCGATGAACTGTTTTGCCGCTGCTTATATTTATCCCGCAGTAAAACAAAAAAGTGGATGAGAGTCTGAAACCAGGACTGGAAGATGTTGTCCTGCTCCACTTTACTGACGCAGTGAAATGAGAATATTAGAATAAGGACACTCATTTACACGACACTTTATTCAACATGAAGAACAGCTCGTTCCGTGCGCCATGCGTCATTACGCTATTTCAACGTCATTGCACATGCGCAATCCTTTCAGTTTCGGTTTTCAATCCGATCAAGTGTTAACCCTAACCCAAACGGAATAAACCACTCCTTTCAATCCGATCGAAATTCCAATCGGATTCGAGTTCAATCAGATCGATTAAGGTGTTTAGGCTCCGTGAAGGTTTTTTAGTCCGTTTAGGCTATACTTCTACGTCGGACCTACGCCGGAGCCTCTACGCTATACACTACGCGTTGGTTTTCATTTATACTTCTGCGTCATAGTCCGCGTTGACGCGCAATAGCACATGCAGAGGGAGCATGTGAAACCCGAGGGAGGGGTTCTAGCAGACCAATCACAGCGCTTGCGTCCGCGTAGAATTGACGCGTTGTTACATTTTTGGAGAGGTGCACGTCAGGGTACGCCGAAGGGTACGCGCTACACACAGCCTACTATCGAAAGCCAAATGGTTCAGAATTCGCGTGCATTTGATCGGCGTATAAATATTAAAACGCCGCCTTCATAACGCCACCAGGCCATAAGTTAACGCCACACGCCGCCACGCGTTAAAATAACGCCACTCGCCGATAGATGTTAAAATAACGCCACATAACTTTTGCCTCCATAAAGCGGAATAATAGTATATTCATTCAACGCCCAGGAATCAGTTTTTACTACAGCTTTGGAAATGCAGGAGATGTTCTTCATAAAACATAGTGAAGGAAAACTGCCAGCCAAATTACCAGGACAAAATATAACGCAACAGTTTCAAGTTCAAAGTTTCAAAACAGCAAACAGCAACAACATAGAAAATACACTGTAAAACAAATTCACTTATTTCAACTTAAAATTAAGTCCTGTTGCTGCTTTAAATTAAGTATCATCATACTGTATGTTGCCATGAATTATTTATATATTTTTTTACAGTACATGAAAAAAACACAATAAAATGGCTCTTCCTTATATTCATATAAAAATATGAATTTATGTTCAGAATTTTTTTTTAATGTTTGTACTTACCTTTACATAACCTCCTATTAGTGTAAGCAGAGATAGACTCATGATCAAGAGTCTGTGGCTTCGCTAGCCTTGGTTTCTCAGGATAAATCAGGATTTACAGTTAAGGCTTTTTAAAGTATCAACTGATTGATATTTGCTTTGGCATTTTCAAATTAAACTCCACAAACACACAAATCACTATTACAAGTTTTACAACCTTGTGTCGTAAAATAAGATTGTGGACGGGACTAACAGAAACTGACAAATCATGTTTCATTTCGACTAGCGTATGATATGCACCTATAGGGAAAACTAGGAAATCTCCTGCAATTGACCATGGAAACTTGTATTTAATCAGTCGTTTAACTTAATAAATAAAGACGTCAAGACACCTTTATTTAGGCTGTATAGCGCTTTATACAATACAGAGCGTTTCAAAGCAGCTTTAAAGAGATAACAGGAAAATAATGAATTTTTTCTCAGTTCTCCTCTGGCCAACGAACAGTCGGTGTATGATTATGATCCAGGCAGCGTCAGGGGTCAGAGGTCAGGGGTCAGAGGTCAGAGGAATATTCCTCCAGGTCCTCCTGCTGGTATTGATCAGGCTCTGGAGCCGAAGCTGGTCAGGGTCTGTGTGGAGGACCGGTCCGGTTCTAGTGATGATTTCTAAGTATTTACTAAGTTACTTTGCAGATTATTGGATCATTACAGTCGGTGGACGTGTGTGTGGACTGCACACGTTAGTGTGTTATAATAACACAGATGAGCAGAATAAGCACAATTACAGGAGTGTTACTGAGATGTTCTGTATTGTGTTCATGTGCTGAATCTGATCTTTAATGGTTCACCAAAGATTCACACATTATCTCTCTTCATGTGACACAGATTCATAACTTTTGTAGAAACTCCACAAATTATTCTTTTTTTTTTCATTCTAAGATGTAAATGTCCTGTTTGAAATCTATGAGCTACAGTGTTGGCATAGATATTGTTAATGACATTCTCTGAAGGAAAATGTATTGCTGTTCTGGTTCTACTTGTTTTTCTTTCAGCTTTAAAAAATAAACTCAAGCTGAATTGAAACACGTGTTCGGTCTAAAATAAAATTAGATCGCGTGTATTAAACTGAATAAAATCCCATATAAGTACGAAATATAACATTCCCTGAACATTACACGACGAGGAGGAAGAAGACGAGGGAAGAGGTGTTTCTCCAGGCCTTTCTCCTCTTTCATTATTTATTTCCTTATTAACTGCGATCAAAACATTGATGGTCGATCATCCGCCGCTGAGCTCGAGACCCGCGGATTATCGTGCAGTTTTTCGCTTCGGTGAGTGTGTGTGTCGCGATGGCTCGCCCACGGCCCCGGGAATACAAAGCTGGAGATCTGGTTTTCGCCAAGATGAAGGGATACCCGCACTGGCCGGCGAGGGTGAGTACGAGCTGTAGCCGAGCAGAGAGATGCGGAGGCCGGTCACTGGAGCTGGGAGAGACCGCTAAACACTCACACACACCCGGGGAGCGGAGAGACGCGGAGGCCGGTTACCGGAGCTCAGAGGGGCCGCTAAACACAAACACACACCCCGGAGCTCCAGCGGTGTTATCTGAGGGGGAATAAGGGAT
>NW_027508727.1:132500-142500 GCF_051911475.1 Siphateles boraxobius
GGTGTAACAGTCAGGTACAAGAGTGTCTACAGGTGTAACAGTGTCTACAGGTGTAACAGTCAGGTACAAGAGTGTCTACAGGTGTAACAGTGTAACAGTGTCTACAGGTGTAACAGTGTCTACAGGTGTAACAGTGTCTACAGGTGTAACAGTGTAACCGTGTCTACAGGTGTAACAGTGTCTACAGGTGTAACAGTGTCTACAGGTGTAACAGTCAGGTACAAGAGTGTCTACAGGTGTAACAGTGTCTACAGGTGTAACAGGGTCTACAGGTGTAACAGTGTCTACAGGTGTAACAGTGTCTACAGGTGTAACAGTCAGGTACAAGAGTGTCTACAGGTGTAACAGTGTCTACAGGTGTAACAGTGTCTACAGGTGTAACAGGGTCTACAGGTGTAACAGTGTCTACAGGTGTAACAGGGTGTACAGGTGTAACCGTGTCTACAGGTGTAACAGTCAGGTACAAGAGTGTCTACAGGTGTAAGAGTGTCTACAGGTGTAACAGTGTCTACAGGTGTAAGAGTGTCTACAGGTGTAACAGTGTCTACAGGTGTAACAGTGTCTACAGGTGTAACAGTCAGGTACAAGAGTGTCTACAGGTGTAACAGGGTCTACAGGTGTAACAGGGTCTACAGGTGTAACAGTCAGGTACAAGAGTGTCTACAGGTGTAAGAGTGTCTACAGGTGTAAGAGTGTCTACAGGTGTAACAGTGTCTACAGGTGTAACAGTGTCTACAGGTGTAACAGGGTCTACAGGTGTAAAGGGTCTACAGGTGTAACAGTCAGGTGTAACAGGGTCTACAGGTGTAACAGTCAGGTGTAAGAGTGTCTACAGGTGTAACAGTCAGGTGTAACGGTGTCTACAAGTGTAACAGTCAGGTGTAAGAGTGTCTACAGGTCTAACAGTGTCTACAAGTGTAAGAGTCAGGTGTAAGAGTCAGGTTTAACAGTCAGGTGTAACAGTCAGGTGTAACGGTGTCTACAGGTGTAACAGTGTCTACAAGTGTAACAGTCAGGTGTAAGAGTGTCTACAGGTGTACCAGTGTCTACAAGTGTAACAGTGTCTACAGGTGTAACAGTGTCTACAAGTGTAACAGTATCTACAGGTGCAACAGTGTCTACAGGTGTAACAGTGTCTACAAGTGTAACAGTCAGGTGTAAGAGTGTCTACAGGTGTAACAGTGTCTACAAGTGTAACAGTGTCTACAAGTGTAACAGTCAGGTGTAACAGTGTCTACAGGTGCAACAGTGTCTACAAGTGTAACAGTGTCTACAAGTGTAACAGTCAGGTGTAACAGTGTCTACAGGTGCAACAGTGTCTACAAGTGTAACAGTCAGGTGTAACAGTGTCTACAGGTGTAACAGTGTCTACAAGTGTAACAGTCAGGCGTAACAGTGTTTACAGGTGTAACAGTCAGGTGTAAGAGTGTCTACAGGTGTAACAGTCAGGTGTAACAGTGTCTACAGGTGTAACAGTCAGGTGTAAGAGTGTCTACAGGTGTAACAGTCAGGTGTAACAGTGTCTACAGGTGTAACAGTCAGGTGTAAGAGTGTCTACAGGTGTAACAGTCAGGTGTAACAGTGTCTACAGGTGTAACAGTCAGGTGTAAGAGTGTCTACAGGTGTAACAGTCAGGTGTAACAGTGTCTACAGGTGTAACAGTCAGGTGTAAGAGTGTCTACAGGTGTAACAGTCAGGTGTAACAGTGTCTACAGGTGTAACAGTGTCTACAAGTGTAACAGTCAGGTGTAAGAGTGTCTACAGGTGCAACAGTGTCTACTGGTGTAACAGTCAGGCGTAACAGTGTCTACAGGTGTAACAGTCAGGTGTAACAGTGTCTACAGGTGTAACAGTGTCTACAAGTGTAACAGTCAGGTGTAAGAGTGTCTACAGGTGCAACAGTGTCTACAGGTGTAACAGTCAGGCGTAACAGTGTTTACAGGTATAACAGTCAGGTGTAAGAGTGTCTACAGGTGTAACAGTCAGGTGTAACAGTGTCTACAGGTGTAACAGTGTCTACAAGTGTAACCGTTAGGTGTAACAGTGTCTACAGGTGTAACAGTCAGGTGTAAGAGTGTCTACAGGTGTAACAGTCAGGTGTAACAGTGTCTACAGGTGTAACAGTCAGGTGTAAGAGTGTCTACAGGTGTAACAGTCAGGTGTAACAGTGTCTACAGGTGCAACAGTGTCTACAGGTGTAACAGTCAGGCGTAACAGTGTCTACAGGTGCAACAGTGTCTACAGGTGTAACAGTCAGGTGTAACAGTGTCTACAGGTGTAACAGTCAGGTGTAAGAGTGTCTACAGGTGTAACAGTCAGGTGTAACAGTGTCTACAGGTGTAACAGTGTCTACAAGTGTAACCGTTAGGTGTAACAGTGTCTACAGGTGTAACAGTCAGGTGTAAGAGTGTCTACAGGTGTAACAGTCAGGTGTAACAGTGTCTACAGGTGTAACAGTCAGGTGTAAGAGTGTCTACAGGTGTAACAGTCAGGTGTAACAGTGTCTACAGGTGCAACAGTGTCTACAGGTGTAACAGTCAGGCGTAACAGTGTCTACAGGTGCAACAGTGTCTACAGGTGTAACAGTCAGGTGTAACAGTGTCTACAGGTGCAACAGTGTCTACAGGTGTAACAGTCAGGTGTAACAGTGTCTACAGGTGCAACAGTGTCTACAGGTGTAACAGTCAGGCGTAACAGTGTCTACAGGTGCAACAGTGTCTACAGGTGTAACAGTGTCTACAGGTGTAACAGTGTCTACAGGTGCAACAGTGTCTACAGGTGTAACAGTCAGGCGTAACAGTGTCTACAGGTGCAACAGTGTCTACAGGTGTAACAGTCAGGTGTAACAGTGTCTACAGGTGCAACAGTGTCTACAGGTGTAACAGTCAGGTGTAACAGTGTCTACAGGTGTAACAGTGTCTACAGGTGTAACAGTGTCTACAAGTGTAACAGTCAGGTTTAAGAGTGTCTACAGGTGCAACAGTGTCTACAGGTGTAACAGTCAGGTGTAAGAGTGTCTACAGGTGTAACAGTCAGGTGTAACAGTGTCTACAGGTGCAACAGTGTCTACAGGTGTAACAGTCAGGCGTAACAGTGTCTACAGGGGCAACAGTGTCTACAGGTGTAACAGTCAGGCGTAACAGTGTCTACAGGTGCAACAGTGTCTACAGGTGTAACAGTCAGGTGTAACAGTGTCTACAGGTGCAACAGTGTCTACAGGTGTAACAGTCAGGTGTAACAGTGTCTACAGGTGTAACAGTGTCTACAGGTGTAACAGTGTCTACAAGTGTAACAGTCAGGTGTAAGAGTGTCTACAGGTGCAACAGTGTCTACAGGTGTAACAGTCAGGCGTAACAGTGTCTACAGGTGTAACAGTCAGGTGTAACAGTGTCTACAGGTGTAACAGTGTCTACAAGTGTAACAGTCAGGTGTAAGAGTGTCTACAGGTGCAACAGTGTCTACAGGTGTAACAGTCAGGCGTAACAGTGTCTACAGGTGTAACAGTGTCTTCATGTGTAACAGTGTCTACAGGTGTAACAGTCAGGCGTAACAGTGTCTACAGGTGTAACAGTGTCTACATGTGTAACAGTGTCTACAGGTGTAATAGTCAGGCGTAACAGTGTCTACAGGTGTAATAGTCAGGCGTAACAGTGTCTACAGGTGTAACAGTGTCTACATGTGTAACAGTGTCTACAGGTGTAATAGTCAGGCGTAACAGTGTCTACAGGTGTAACACTGCCTACATGTGTAACAGTGCCTACATGTGTAACAGTGTCTACAGGTGTAACAGTGTCTACAGGTGTAACAGTGTAACAGTGTCTACAGGTGTAACAGTCACACAATAAGAGGAACACGCTGCTGTTTTTCCACCGGCCCAAGAGATCCGCTGTTTTGCCATGCCATGTTTTGCGTGCCGTCTGGTGTTTTGAACAGTTTTGTTTTTTACTCTATTTCAGTCACAACACAGCAGACAACATGCACACACACACACATATGTATATATATATAAAAATCTGTTTAAAACATTAATAGAGGACAGAGAATGAGTCGCTCCTGTTTGATGTCTTAATGTACAGTCGACTCTATCCGTTAATGTTTAATGAACTCATGAAGGAAATGTGACGTGAAGGTTTGTCAGCCTGGTTCCCTGAGGGAATATTCCTGTGAGAGTGAAAGTAGCGACTCCAGAGTTTGTCTGACTGCTGTTTTTGTCTCTTCCGGCAGAATCTCCGGGAGGATCGTTAGACGGTCATCGGACGACGGCTCGTGATGCTGATATGTCATACTGTAAATGCATCTTATTACACTGATCGCTTGCAAACTCCAACACATTATTATCTGGGCCAGTCAAACACACACACATACAGTAAAATAAAAACACAACATCCAGGATTTACACACAAACGTCATTCCTCTCTGCTGATTTGATTTTAGAGGTTTCATTCATGTGTCATGCTAGACGTTTCTTTCTTAACAATGGAACAAACAGACGTTTGTCTGTCAAACAACTCGGCCGTCTTTCACGCTTTTACGTAATCTGAGAGAAAAGAGTGGAAAGCGTAGAATATGAAGAATCGTGCACAAGCAGAGTTGCGCGACGTAACTCGATATTATCTCTGTATATTTGATTTGGGTGTAGATTCTAGGATCTCTGTACTATTATCCCGATGCTCATCCGTTCCTGTGTCGTGGGTTGGTTGTTTTCTAGCCTTTCTAGTGGCATGCTGTAGTTTCACATGTTGAAGATGTTCTTCTGTCTGTCCGTTCCTGATCACAGACACCCCTCTTCCACACAGTCCATTTTTATTTCTTATCTTTGTTTATATAAAGAATATATTCTATTTATTTTTGATGATAGTAGATGACACATCTGTGGTAAATTCACCAATGTGGTTTTCCTGTCGTTTAATTTTTATTGCCCTAATACATGTTGCATTTTCAAGGTTTGTAGACACATGTAAACTGTTTTTCCTGTTTATTGACAAGAATTTTACAGAATAAACTCATTGGAATGCAAGTGGTGTTCTGTCGTGTCTTCATGTCGTAGTGTTCGATTCTAACATGTCTTTTTTAGGGTTTGTTGTGTTATTCTCTCGGCACTGAGATGTTGGGACTGAATGTCTCCATCAGATCAAAGTTGCACTCGTTTCTCATGTTTTGAACCTCGCAGCCTAGAAACGTAATTATTTTATTTTATTTTTACAAATGCATTGGCATATGTGTAGGTACACATGCATATAGAAATAGATATACAATATGTTTTGATTGATTGATGTCACTGGTTGTCATTTACAGTGCAGTGAAACGATGCCCGAACAACATTGAATTTCATTGCAAACATAATTTTTTGGACTGTAGATATTCACCAGATTTGACTCATCGGGGCAAAGAGTTCATTCTATTTGATATGTCAAAACTTAATTATAGCTTTTTCTACAGATCTGCTGCTGTTGTTCCTAAAACTGTCATTAACAGTGGTCATGTTTACGGTGGTCATTTTTACAGTGGTCATGTTTACAGTGGTCATATATACAGTGGTCATATTTACAGTGGTCATGTTTACAGTGGTCATATTTACAGTGGTCATATATACAGTGGTCATGTTTACGGTGGTCATATATACAGTGGTCATATATACAGTGGTCATGTTTACGGTGGTCATGTTTACAGTGGTCATGTTTACGGTGGTCATGTTTACAGTGGTCATGTTTACAGTGGTCATGTTTACAGTGGTCATGTTTACAGTGGTCATATATACAGTGGTCATATATACAGTGGTCATGTTTACGGTGGTCATATATACAGTGGTGTATGTACAGTGGTCATATATACAGTGGTCATATATACAGTGGTCATGTTTACGGTGGTCATGTTTACGGTGGTCATATATACGGTGGTCATATTTACGGTGGTCATATATACAGTGGTCATGTTTACAGTGGTCATATATACAGTGGTCATGTTTACAGTGGTCATATTTACAGTGGTCATGTTTACGGTGGTCATATATACAGTGGTCATGTTTACGGTGGTCATATACAGTGGTCATATATACGGTGGTCATGTTTACGGTGTTCATATATACAGTGGTCATATATACAGTGGTCATGTTTACAGTGGTCATATATACAGTGGTCATATTTACAGTGGTCATATTTACAGTGGTCATGTTTACGGTGGTCATATATACAGTGGTCATGTTTACGGTGGTCATATATACAGTGGTCATATATACAGTGGTGTATGTACAGTGGCCATATATACAGTGTTCATGTTTACGGTGGTCATATATACAGTGGTCATGTTTACGGTGGTCATATATACAGTGGTCATATTTACAGTGGTCATATTTACAGTGGTGTATGTACAGTGGTCATATATACAGTGATCATGTTTACGGTGGTCATATTTACAGTGGTCATATATACAGTGGTGTATGTACAGTGGCTATATATACAGTGGTCATGTTTACGGTGGTCATATATACAGTGGTCATGTTTATGGTGGTCATATATACAGTGGTCATATTTACAGTGGTCATATTTACAGTGGTGTATGTACAGTGGTCATATACGGTGATCATGTTTACGGTGGTCATAGTCATATATATGGTGGTCATATACAGTGGTCATATATACGGTGGTCATATATATACGGTGTTTACGGTGGTCGTGTTTACGGTGGTCGTGTTTACGGTGGTCGTGTACACAGTGGTCGTGTTTACCGTGGTCGTGTGTACGGTGGTCGTGTTTACGGTGGTATTGTTTACGGTGGTCGTGTTTACAGTGGTCATGTGTACAGTGGTCATGTGTACAGTGGTCATGTGTACAGTGGTCATGTGTACAGTGGTCATGTGTACAGTGGTCATATTTACAGTGGTGTATGTACAGTGGTCATATATAGTGATCATGTTTACGGTGGTCATATTTACGGTGGTCATATATACGGTGGTCATATATACGGTAGTCATGTACACAGTGGTCATATATACAGTGGTCATGTGTACGGTGGTCATGTGTACGGTGGTCATATACAGTGGTCATATATACGGAGGTCATATACAGTGGTCATATATACGGTGGTCATATATACGGTGGTCACATATACGGTGTTCATATATACGGTGGTCATATACAGTGGTCATATACAGTGGTCATATATACGGTGGTCATATATACGGTGGTCATATACAGTGGTCATATATACGGTGGTCATATATATACGGTGTTTACGGTGGTCGTGTTTACGGTGGTCGTGTACACAGTGGTCGTGTTTACGGTGGTCGTGTACACAGTGGTCGTGTTTAGTGGTCGTGTGTACGGTGGTCGTGTACACGGTGGTCGTGTTTACAGTGGTCATGTGTACAGTGGTCGTGTACACAGTGGTCGTGTTTACAGTGGTCATGTGTACAGTGGTCGTGTTTACGGTGGTCGTGTACACAGTGGTCGTGTTTACGGTGGTCGTGTTTACGGTGGTCGTGTTTACCGTGGTCGTGTGTACGGTGGTCGTGTTTACGGTGGTCGTGTTTACGGTGGTCGTGTTTACGGTGGTCGTGTACACAGTGGTCGTGTTTACGGTGGTCATGTGTACAGTGGTCATGTTTACGGTGGTCGTATTTACGGTGGTCATGTTTACGGTGGTCATGTGTACAGTGGTCATGTTTACGGTGGTCGTGTTTACGGTGGTCGTGTTTACGGTGGTCGTGTTTACGGTGGTCGTGTTTACGGTGGTCATGTTTACGGTGGTCGTGTTTACGGTGGTCGTGTTTACGGTGGTCGTGTGTACGGTGGTCGTGTTTACGGTGGTCATGTGTACAGTGGTCGTGTTTACGGTGGTCGTGTACACAGTGGTCATGTTTACGGTGGTCGTGTTTACGGTGGTCGTGTACACAGTGGTCGTGTACACAGTGGTCGTGTTTACGGTGGTCATGTGTACAGTGGTCATGTTTACGGTGGTCGTATTTACGGTGGTCATGTTTACGGTGGTCATGTGTACAGTAGTCATGTTTACGGTGGTCGTGTTTACGGTGGTCGTGTTTACGGTGGTCATGTTTACGGTGGTCATGTGTACAGTGGTCATGTTTACAGTGGTCATGTTTACGGTGGTCATGTGTACAGTGGTCATGTTTACGGTGGTCGTGTTTACGGTGGTCGTGTACACAGTGGTCATGTTTACGGTGGTCATGTGTACAGTGGTCATGTTTACGGTGGTCATGTTTACGGTGGTCATGTGTACAGTGGTCATGTTTACGGTGGTCATGTGTACAGTGGTCATGTTTACGGTGGTCATGTTTACGGTGGTCATGTGTACAGTGGTCGTGTTTACGGTGGTCATGTTTACGGTGGTCATGTGTACAGTGGTCATGTTTACGGTGGTCATGTTTACGGTGGTCATGTGTACAGTGGTCATGTTTACGGTGGTCATGTTTACGGTGGTCATGTGTACAGTGGTCATGTTTACGGTGGTCATGTTTACGGTGGTCATGTGTACAGTGGTCATGTTTACGGTGGTCATGTTTACAGTGGTCGTGTTTACGGTGGTCGTGTACACAGTGGTCATGTTTACGGTGGTCGTGTTTACGGTGGTCATGTACACAGTGGTCATGTTTACGGTGGTCATGTTTACGGTGGTCATGTTTACGGTGGTCATGTTTACGGTGGTCATGTTTACGGTGGTCATGTTTACGGTGGTCATGTGTACAGTGGTCATGTTTACGGTGGTCGTGTTTACAGTGGTCGTGTTTACGGTGGTCATGTTTACGGTGGTCATGTTTACGGTGGTCATGTGTACGGTGGTCATGTGTACGGTGGTCATGTTTACGGTGGTCGTGTTTACGGTGGTCGTGTTTACGGTGGTCGTGTACACAGTGGTCATGTTTACGGTGGTCGTGTTTACGGTGGTCATGTACACAGTGGTCATATATACAACATTATCAATCTGAAATCACATAAATACATTTGTGAGACTGTAGATGTTAGACTCTGATGTGAGTGTGTTAGTGTGACGAGCCTGAGGCTCAAAATGCTGCTTTAGAGGATAAAAATAGAAGAACATCAGCCACACACACACACACACACACTGAACGCACACAGCAGCAGTGATGCGAACTAATAGCCTTCCACACACACACACACACACACACACACACACACACACACACAGTGTCGGTCTGGATGCGGGTCACATTGTGCTGCAGGGAAGAGACAGACTGTTTTTGTTTTCTTTGCCTCAATCTCTTAATGTGTTTTTATAATATGTCATTCATTTTATTTTTCCTTTGCAATCACTTTGTATATTTAGTCTTTTGATATTTGCCTCAACTTCTGTACACTGATTTACACTGCACACAGGTGTGTGTGTGCCTGCCATCGTAAGAGAGTGAGAGTTTGTGTGTGTGTGAGAGAGTGTGTGTGTGTGTGTGTGTGAGAGAGGCCCGCCAGCATTGTCACATCACATTCACACTCGCTTCAGTGGGACTGAATAACATGGAGATTCCAGCGCGTCTCTGTATCCTGTGCTTGAGTGTTTGTGTGTGTGAGAGAGAGAGATAGAGAGAGTGTGTGCGTGTGTGTGAGAGAGAGAGAGAGTGTGTGTGTGTGTGTGTGTGTGTGAGAGAGAGAGAGAGAGCGAGAGTGAGTGAGTGTGTGTGAATGAAAATGCCATCCTGTGCTTGATTCTGAAATATCTTTTTATTCTGCATGGGAATTCTGTGAGATCATGAGTGAAGAACTGAAACACTGAAACATCTCCGATCTAAACATTCAGCTTTTGTGTTGCTTTTAAGAGACTTCTTCAAAGAGGACGGTTAAGGAAGTAGTTTAAAGTACTTTATTTAAACAAAGGAAAAGTAATTACACTGAGATAAGTGATAATCATCAGTAGTGAGATCTGTGGCCGTGAGAGTCGCGTTCATCGCGCCGCTCCTGGAACTGACGCTCGCGCCGCTCCGGAGCTCTGAGGGGAAACACATGCATGTTTATCCATGAAACATCCGTCAAAT
>NW_027508727.1:147500-172500 GCF_051911475.1 Siphateles boraxobius
AGTGAATTAATTTTCCTTCGTGTCGCGCGCTCGAGACATTTCACGCGCTTCGTATATTCGAAGTGGCTTTATTTCAGTTTCTGGATCCTTCGGTGGTTGAAGGAGTGTGTGTGGATAGTGTGTTTTGTGTGTGGATAGTGTGTTTTGTGTGTGGATAGTGTGTTTTGTGTGTGGATAGTGTGTGTTGTGTTTAGTGTTTGAACAGCAGGTGATTTTTGGCTTGTATTTGCGCGTGCATTCCGCAGCTCGCGCACAGAGAAACCTTCATGCTGTCAGAAGATGAGAAAAGATTGAACTATAGCAAACATGTATCAGTATAAATATGAATATTAAATATGATTGATTTCTGACAGCTGAAGCTGCTGTCACTCTGAGTGCGCGTGCCCGTGCGCGTGACTGCCAGTGTCTTAAGAAGCTGTAGGACCAGTTTATGCGGTCCATTGAGTTTCAATCACAAAACACCGAGAAACAAGATCAAAACTGCAATCTAATTATTACATCATAGAAAAAGACAAAGTTAGTGGCTTTAGAGTGACACTTTTCAACCACTATATTACAGTGTAAATATGTTTTAGTGCTTGTGCAGATTGGCTCTTCTCAGTCTGACCTCACTGGACACTTTAATCCAGATTAATAAAGGTTTGCTCATTGTTCCTGTTTTTCCATTCCGCAGTGTGTGTGTATTTGAGTGATGTTGATCGATTATGGCTCAGTTTCAGCTGGAGGCTTTCAGTGACGCCAGAGTTATAGATTAACCTCGTTCTCCATATTAACCTGGTATAGTGTCAGTCGCTGCTGTCTGGGAAGATATACACTGATAAACTGAAGACTGAAGTAAACCACTGGAGTCTGTGGTGGAACGAGGGGCTACACACACACACACACACACACACACACACACACACACACACACACACACACACACACACACACACACTGGAGAGGCTGTTCAGTCCCAGTGTCAGAGAGACCAGACCGTCGCTGATCTCCAGTTACAGGAACGGAACGAGTTTATTGACACTGATCTGACACTGTCAAGCTGCTGACTGTGTGTGTGTGTGTGTGTGTGTGTGTGTGTGTGTGTGTGTGTGTGTGAGTGAGAGAGACTGTGAGAGAGTGTGTGAGAGACAGAGAGAGTGTTTGTGTGTGTGAGAGACTCTGATAGATTGTGTGAGTGTGTGTGTGTGTGTGTGTGTGTGTGTGAGTGAGAGAGACTGTGAGAGAGTGTGTGAGAGACAGAGAGAGTGTTTGTGTGTGAGAGACTCTGATAGATTGTGTGAGTGTGTGTGTGTGTGTTTGTTTGTGTGTGAGAGAGACTGTGAGTGTTTGAGTGTGTGAGAGTGTTTGAGTGTGAGTGTGTGTGAGAGAGAGAGACTGTGATAGATTGTGTGTGTGAGAGAGAGAGACTGTGATAGATTGTGTGTGTGTGTGTGTGTGTGAGAGAGAGACTGTGATTGTGTGTGTGTGTGTGTGTGTGTGTGAGAGAGACTGTGAGTGTTTGTGTGTGTTTGTGAGTGTGTGAGAGTGAGTGTGAGAGTGTTTGAGTGTGAGTGTGTGAGAGTGTTTGAGTGTGAGTGTGTGTGTGAGAGAGACTGTGATAGATTGTGTGTGTGTGTGAGAGAGAGAGACTGTCATAGATTGTGTGTGTGTGTGTGTGTGTGTGAGAGAGACTGTGATAGATTGTGTGTGTGTGTGTGTGAGAGAGAGACTGTGAGAGTTAAAGGAACGGAACGAGTTTGACACTGATCTGACACTGTCAAGCTACTGACTGTGTTTGTGTGTGTGTGAGAGAGAGTGTGTTCGTGAGTGTGTGTGTGTGTGTGTGAGAAACTGAGCGAGAGTGTGTGTGTGTGTGTGAGAGATCAGACTCCACACACTGCTTAACGGCTGGTAAATGACGCTGGGATCCACTGGGATTGAGCTCGTCTCCAGATGGTGTTGGTCATGGCCATCTGTGCTGCACTGGGAGCCACAGGAGTGCCCTAAACCAGTGACATTACCATCAGCTGTTTCTCTCAGTGTCTGAAACGCTCGAAAGTCTCTCTAAGCCCCGCCTCTCTGAGAGCTGCTCTGCTGTGATTGGTCAGAAAGCAAACGCTCATTATCATATCTGAATCTCAGCTCTTGATCACAGTGATACGAACAGTAACGATGGGGTGTGTTTTACCGTATCAATCTCAGAAAACAGCGTCTTCTCGACACGAACAACACGAACCAAACTCTTCCAGTCTCAGATACACTACAGTGTTTGAGGGCGGAGCTAAGAGACGCTGCTCAGCCAATCAACACCACAGACTGGCATTATGCTAATTAGTCACAAACCTACAGGATCAGCAGGAAGTGAGACTGAATTACTGATGACTCGTTTCAAGACAGTAACTTATGTTTTACACTTTGATCTTTAAAACTTTGCAGACTTTTTACATTCACAAACATGAAGATCATATTTGGAAAAGCATAAACGGCCACTTTAAAGACCGTGAAAGTTGGAATAGTGGAAGAGCTAATGCTCTGAGCTTGTTATTAAAATGTGGTGAGACGTGTAACTGCTGTAAATGCTTGTTAAAAGATCATATATTTGTGGAGTAAACGCCGGTTATTCGGAGTCGGGTATAAAAGGTATTAGAGGTTCAGCCAAACATCATGATTCTGTCCTCAATGGACTCGTGGTGTTCGGTTCTCCATGTTCTTCACTGTTGCTCTTTTGTGCTCCACAGCAGAGAGTCAAGAAGAGAGTAAATGATGACAGAATTATTATTTGTGATTAAACAATCCCTTTAATATTCACCATACTAACCAAACTGTGTTGTGTTTGAAGTGACTCTTGTAGTGACGTTAAGCTTCAGGAAAGTGTCACAGTTGTCCAGCGATGTTGAGTTTAACCTCCTGACTAGGGCTGGGCGATATGGCTGAAAACTGTATCACGATATAAATGTTTCATATCGGTCGATATCGATAATTATTGATATTTTTATGACCTATTTAAAGGACCAGGAGACAAATATATTAGACTACATTTAAAAAATATATATTTTAAATTTATCGGCGCGGTTAAGTTGTGGCGCGGTGCTGCGCTTCTTGTCCGGTGTATAACGTGTGCAAGTGCAACCCCCTTTACATGACCGGCTGTGAGCGTGTCACCCAGTACGTTGCTAGGTTACTAGGGGTGTAACGATACACAAAATTGACGGTTCGGTTTTCCCACGGTTTTGACGTCTCGGTTCGATTCGGTTCGGTTTAGAAAGATAAAATTGCTTCTTTTTTTTTAAACAGTGGTTTAATGAAAAAATTGTCTTTGTCTTTAAATTAATTCAATTACAATTAAACGTTTCACAAGGATTAAAAAAAAAATCTGCTAAATCTGTAAACTATATAGGCCGCACATTACTATAACATTAAAGTTTGCAGCCTAGACTTTTAACATAAATTCAGATGCTATTTACTTTTTAGATATAATAATCAACACACAACACATTGTATGAAAACATGTAAACTGAACATAAGGCAGTTTTTGCATTAACTTGTGTTTTTACTCTAATTTGTTATTGAAATATAATACCTTACACAGTTGTCATTTTCATGAAAGATATTTTAAACATACATTAAATAATCAAGATATCATTAACAAGTTAAGTTAAATAGAATTTATAGGCTAACAAGGTGCATTTATTTAGTGCAAGAGTTCATTTATAGGAACCAAAGTTGTGGACACTGAATCACTAGCCTGTTGAGGTAAATATAATGCTAGTGACAAGCTATGCAGTTTTATTGACGTCTTTCCGCTGCTGAAACACTGAGCGATTACACGAGTTATGATGCCTTTCAGTAAGTATACTTCATCTTTCAACATACCTTCAGGTGTCCATTCTGTAACTGAGGAAGAGATGATGGCGTTTACCCGCGCGCCGCGCTGCCGCTTGAAATGAGGAGCTTAGTAGGCCTACAGCGATCTGTCACGCCACAGCAAAGAGCGACAAAACGCCATTTATTGTTTGAATTTCGTGATCAAATAGACAGAATTTGAAAGATTACACCTTGCTTATTATCAAAAGTAACAAAACACTGAGCTTGTTATTTGGTGTTAATGGTGGTTAGGCTACAAAATTGAATTCGTTGTGTACTGTACACATAAGACATGAGGTCCATTGAGCCGGGCTGGGCGGGGGCGGGGAGGGGCGTGTTCGGTACGCAATAAGATTATCGTGATTCGAATCGTGTGTTCTGTATCGCGGTTTTTCGGTTCGGTTCGAATATCGTTACACCCCTATAGGTTACCAGAGAGTGAGTACATTTGTTCATGCAACCAAACTTGCAACAAAACTTTCTTCCGACGAAAAAAAATAATAATTATCGAACGTTTTATCGAATGCATTTTTTATTGATATCGATTACGTGTCTATCACGATACATATCGTTATCGTTTTATCGCCCAGCCCTACTACTGACCGATGCTCATTTTAACAGGTTAAAGCCTGAAGTAATCCATCCTCAAAATACCCATTTAACGGACCATACACAAGCTGTGTGACATAATACGTGTAGATGCTTGTAGCTAGTTTGAGGATTAGAGGGTTAACCTGATTAGTAATCGGACCTGATCACGTTTCTGTCTGTCTGTTTTCAGTCGCTGTGTAAATGTGAGTAACGGTGTGTTACGGTGTCGGTTCGTGATGTCAGAGACATGGAGATCTAAACGCCGAGATCTGATTGGTTGATGAGTCTCCTGTCATGCATGTTTTCTTGTTTCTGCTCATGAGTGTTGGAGCAGTTTGACCTGCTGGAATTTGTGTGTCCGTCACAGCTCCGCCCACTCACACCGTCTGCTCCAATTAGAGAGCAACTCAGTGCTGTCAGAGGTCAGGTGTGGCTCCTGTGTGTGTGTGTGTGTGTGTGTGTGTGTGTGTGCAGGTAGAACCGCATTCCTGCCGCGCCTCATTCCTACTCTGAGATTCAGGGAATGTTCTGTTCTAGATGCTTTGATGTGTGAGATTTACAAACAGCTGTGAATCACACGTGCCTCGTCACTGTCAGGTTATTTTCGAGAGTGTCAGGTTATTTTCGAGAGTGTCACTGCTTATCTAGTGAAGCGTCTTCCTCTGCGTGTTCCTCCGGGTGTTCCTCTGCGTGTTCCTCTGCGTGTTCCTCTGCGTGTTCCTCTGCGTGTTCCTCTGCGTGTTCCTCTGCGTGTTCCTCTGCGTGTTCCTCCGGGTGTTCCTCTGCGTGTTCCTCTGCGTGTTCCTCTGCGTGTTCCTCTGCGTGTTCCTCTGCGTGTTCCTCTGCGTGTTCCTCTGCGTGTTCCTCTGCGTGTTCCTCTGCGTCTTCCTCTGCGTGTTCCTCTGCGTGTTCCTCTGCGTGTTCCTCCGGGTGTTCCTCTGCGTGTTCCTCTGCGTGTTCCTCTGCGTGTTCCTCTGCGTGTTCCTCTGCGTGTTCCTCTGGGTGTTCCTCTGCGTGTTACTCTGGGTGTTCCTCTGCGTGTTACTCTGCGTGTTCCTCTGCGTGTTCCTCTGCGTGTTCCTCCGGGGGTTCCTCCGGGTGTTCCTCTGCGTGTTCCTCCGGGTGTTCCTCCGGGTGTTCCTCTGCGTGTTCCTCCGGGTGTTCCTCCGGGTGTTCCTCCGGGTGTTCCTCCGGGTGTTCCTCTGCGTGTTCCTCTGCGTCTTCCTCTGCGTGTTCCTCTGCGTGTTCCTCCGGGTGTTCCTCCGGGTGTTCCTCCGGGTGTTCCTCCGGGTGTTCCTCTGCGTGTTCCTCTGCGTGTTCCTCCGGGTGTTCCTCCGGGTGTTCCTCCGCGTGTTCCTCTGCGTGTTCCTCTGCGTGTTCCTCTGCGTGTTCCTCTGCGTGTTCCTCTGGGTGTTCCTCTGGGTGTTCCTCTGGGTGTTCCTCTGCGTGTTCCTCTGGGTGTTCCTCTGCGTGTTACTCTGCGTGTTACTCTGCGTGTTCCTCTGCGTGTTCCTCCGGGTGTTCCTCTGCGTGTTCCTCTGCGTGTTCCTCTGCGTGTTCCTCTGCGTGTTCCTCTGCGGGTTCCTCTGCGTGTTCCTCTGCGTGGTCCTCTGCGTGTTCCTCTGTGTGTTCCTCTGCGTGTTCCTCTGCGTGTTCCTCCGGGTGTTCCTCCGGGTGTTCCTCCGGGTGTTCCTCCGGGTGTTCCTCCGCGTGTTCCTCTGCGTGTTCCTCTGCGGTGCGTGTTCCTCCGGGTGTTCCTCTGCGTAGTCCTCTGCGTGTTCCTCTGCGTGTTCCTCTGCGGGTTCCTCTGCGTGTTCCTCTGGGTGTTCCTCTGCGTGTTCCTCTGCGTGTTCCTCTGGGTGTTCCTCTGCGTGTTCCTCTGGGTGTTCCTCTGCGTGTTCCTCTGGGTGTTCCTCTGCGTGTTCCTCTGGGTGTTCCTCTGCGTGTTACTCTGGGTGTTACTCTGCGTGTTACTCTGCGTGTTCCTCCGGGTGTTCCTCTGCGTGTTCCTCTGCGTGTTCCTCCGGGTGTTCCTCTGCGTCTTCCTCTGGGTGTTCCTCTGCGTGTTCCTCTGCGTGTTCCTCTGCGTGTTCCTCTGGGTGTTCCTCTGCGTGTTCCTCTGGGTGTTCCTCTGCGTGTTCCTCTGGGGTGTTCCTCTGCGTGTTCCTCTGCGTGTTCCTCTGCGTGTTCCTCTGCGTGTTCCTCCGGGTGTTCCTCTGCGTGTTCCTCTGCGTGTTCCTCCGGGTGTTCCTCCGGGTGTTCCTCCGGGTGTTCCTCTGCGTGTTCCTCTGCGTGTTCCTCTGCGTGTTCCTCTGCGTGTTCCTCTGCGTGTTCCTCTGGGTGTTCCTCTGCGTGTTCCTCTGGGTGTTCCTCTGGGTGTTCCTCTGGGTGTTCCTCTGCGTGTTCCTCTGCGTGTTCCTCTGCGTGTTCCTCTGCGTGTTCCTCTGCGTGTTCCTCCGGGTGTTCCTCTGCGTGTTCCTCTGGGTGTTCCTCTGGGTGTTCCTCTGCGTGTTACTCTGGGTGTTACTCTGGGTGTTCCTCTGCGTGTTCCTCTGCGTGTTCCTCTGCGTGTGCCTCCGGGTGTTCCTCCGCGTGTTCCTCCGGTTGTTCCTCCGGGTGTTCCTCTGCCTGTTCCTCCGTGTGTTCCTCTGCGTGTTCCTCTGCGTGTTCCTCTGCGTGTTCCTCTGGGTGTTCCTCTGGGTGTTCCTCTGCGTGTTACTCTGCGTGTTCCTCTGCGTGTTCCTCCGGGTGTTCCTCCGGGTGTTCCTTTGCGTGTTCCTTTGCGTGTTCCTCTGCGTGTTCCTCTGCGTGTTCCTCTGCGTGTTCCTCCGGGTGTTCCTCCGGGTGTTCCTCCGGGTGTTCCTCCGCGTGTTCCTCCGCGTGTTCCTCCGCGTGTTCCTCCGCGTGTTCCTCCGCGTGTTCCTCCGCGTGTTCCTCCGCGTGTTCCTTTGCGTGTTCCTCTGCGTGTTCCTCTGCGTGTTCCTCTGCGTGTTCCTCCGGGTGTTCCTCCGCGTGTTCCTCCGCGTGTTCCTCCGCGTGTTCCTCCGCGTGTTCCTCCGCGTGTTCCTCCGCGTGTTCCTCTGCGTGTTCCTCCGGGTGTTCCTCTGCGTGTTCCTCCGGGTGTTCCTCCGGGTGTTCCTCCGGGTGTTCCTCCGGGTGTTCCTCCGCGTGTTCCTCCGCGTGTTCCTCCGCGTGTTCCTCTGCGTGTTCCTCTGCGTGTTCCTCTGCGTGTTCTTCTGGGTGTTCCTCTGCGTGTTCCTCTGCGTGTTCCTCTGCGTGTTCCTCTGCGTGTTCCTCTGCGTGTTCCTCTGCGTGTTCCTCCGCGTGTTCCTCCGCGTGTTCCTCCGCGTGTTCCTCTGCGTGTTCCTCTGCGTGTTCCTCTGCGTGTTCCTCTGCGTGTTCTTCTGGGTGTTCCTCTGCGTGTTCCTCTGCGTGTTCCTCTGCGTGTTCCTCTGCGTGTTCCTCTGCGTGTTCCTCCGGGTGTTCCTCCGCGTGTTCCTCCGCGTGTTCCTCTGCGGGTTCCTCTGCGGGTTCCTCTGCGGGTTCCTCTGCGTGTTCTTCTGGCTGTTCCTCTGCGTGTTCTTCTGGCTGTTCTTCTGGGCGTTCCTCTGCGTGTTCCTCTGCGTGTTCCTCTGCGTGTTCCTCTGCGTGTTCCTCTGCGTGTTCCTCTGCGTGTTCCTCCGGGTGTACCTCTGCGTGTTCCTCTGCGTGTTCCTCTGCGTGTTCCTCTGCGTGTTCCTCTGCGTGTTCCTCTGCGTGTTCCTCTGCGTCTTCCTCTGCGTGTTCCTCTGGGTGTTCCTCTGCGTGTTCCTCTGGGTGTTCCTCTGCGTGTTCCTCTGGGTGTTCCTCTGCGTGTTACTCTGGGTGTTCCTCTGCGTGTTACTCTGCGTGTTACTCTGCGTGTTCCTCTGCGTGTTCCTCCGGGTGTTCCTCCGGGTGTTCCCCTGCGTGTTCCTCTGCGTGTTCCTTTGCGTGTTCCTCTGCGTGTTCCTCCGGGTGTTCTTCTGCGTGTTCCTCTGCGTGTTCCTCTGGGTGTTCCTCTGCGTGTTCCTCCGGGTGTTCCCCTGCGTGTTCCTCTGCGTGTTCCTTTGCGTGTTCCTCTGCGTGTTCCTCTGGGTGTTCCTCTGCGTGTTCCTCTGGGTGTTCCTCTGGGTGTTCCTTTGGGTGTTCCTTTGGGTGTTCCTCTGCGTGTTCCTCTGCGTGTTCCTCTGCGTGTTAATCTGGGTGTTCCTCTGCGTGTTACTCTGCGTGTTCCTCTGCGTGTTACTCTGCGTGTTACTCTGCGTGTTCCTCTGCGTGTTCCTCCGGGTGTTCCTCCGGGTGTTCGTCCGGGTGTTCCTCTGCGTGTTCCTCTGCGTGTTCCTCTGCGTGTTCCTTTGCGTGTTCCTCTGCGTGTTCCTCCGGGTGTTCCTCTGCGTGTTCCTCTGCGTGTTCCTCTGCGTGTTCCTCTGGGTGTTCCTCTGGGTGTTCCTCTGCGTGTTCCTTTGGGTGTTCCTCTGCGTGTTACTCTGGGTGTTCCTCTGCGTGTTACTCTGCGTGTTCCTCTGCGTGTTCCTCCGGGTGTTCGTCCGGGTGTTCCTCTGCGTGTTCCTCTGCGTGTTCCTCTGCGTGTTCCTTTGCGTGTTCCTCTGCGTGTTCCTCCGGGTGTTCCTCTGCGTGTTCCTCTGCGTGTTCCTCTGCGTGTTCCTCTGCGTGTTCCTCCGCGTGTTCCTCTGCGTGTTCCTCTGCGTGTTCCTCTGCGTGTTCCTTTGCGTGTTCCTCTGCGTGTTCCTCCGGGTGTTCCTCCGGGTGTTCCTCTGCGTCTTCCTCTGCGTGTTCCTCCGCGTGTTCCTCCGCGTGTTCCTCCGCGTGTTCCTCCGGGTGTTCCTCCGGGTGTTCCTCCGCGTGTTCCTCTGCGTGTTCCTCTGCGTGTTCCTCCGCGTGTTCCTCCGCGTGTTCCTCCGCGTGTTCCTCTGCGTGTTCCTCCGGGTGTTCCTCCGGGTGTTCCTCCGGGTGTTCCTCCGCGTGTTCCTCTGCATGTTCCTCCGCGTGTTCCTCCGCGTGTTCCTCCGGGTGTTCCTCCGGGTGTTCCTCCGGGTGTTCCTCTGCGTGTTCCTCTGCGTGTTCCTCTGCGTGTTCCTCTGCGTGTTCCTCTGCGTGTTCCTCTGGGTGTTCCTCTGGGTGTTCCTCTGGATGTTCCTCTGCGTGTTCCTCTGCGTGTTCCTCTGCGTGTTCCTCTGCGTTCTGTCTAACACTGTCTAAACCAATCAGATCTCAGGATCCACCCCTAATACCGCAATAACCAATCAGAAAAGAAGAGAAATTGTGTGGTTTATTCTCATGTGAATGCAAAATGTAAAATATTTGAACAATCATGAAGAAAAACTGATGAATCGGAAGTAGATGATATTGATTGAAGTGTGTGTGTGTTTGTGTTTCCCGCAGGGAGCAGCCGATCTTCACCACCAGAGCTCATGTCTTCCAGATCGATCCCTCGACGAAGAAGAACTGGGTTCCCGGCAGCAAACAAGCCGTTACTGTCTCATACTTCTATGACAGCACACGCAACAGCTACCGCATCATCAGCGTGGACGGGACAAAGGTCAGACAGACGTGTGTGTGTGTGTGTGTGTGTGTGTGTGTGTGTGTTTGATCGAGTCAGTGTATATGAGTGCTCACACACACTCTGAGGGTCTTCCTCTCGGTTCATGTTGCCATGGAGATTTGGATCAGTCCCTCAGTATGGAGGTGGTAGTGATGATGTCACACCTGCTGAGAGTCACACACACACACACACACACACCTGCTGCCGTCACTCTGAAGGCAGATAGATGAGGACACACACACTCACATTCACATTACTGTGTTATTACCAGACACACACACACACCTGCTTCTGTCACTCTCTGATAGCACACACACACACACACGGGTTAAACGGCTGACTGAACACACATGTGTTACTCTGATCAGCTTCAAGAGTCACACATAATCAGTGAGTGTGAAACAGAAGAAACAAGGTCAAATGCACAGATTAAAGTGGTGTTTGTGTGTTTGTGAGAGAGAGAGAGAGAGTGTTTGTGTGTGAGTGGTCATGTTTAGCTGTACTTGTGACCAAATGTCCCCACAATGGTAGTAAAACTTGAGATTCCCTACTTTGTTAGACTTTTGCTGGCCCTCACAATTGATTAATAAAAACAATAAAATCTGTTGTTGTTTTTTTAAATGTAAAAACAAAGTTTTATGTCATGGGCAGGTGAAGGGGTTGGGTTAGTGTGTGTGTGAGATGGGCAGGTTTAGGCGTCGGGTTAGTCTAAGGAGACAGAATATACATTTTGTAAACTATAAAAACCATTACGTCTATGTAAAGCACTCACAAAGAGAGTGAGTGAGTCAAGTCATCTTCATTTATAAAGCACTTTTAACAGTATGGATTGTTTCAAAGCAGCTTTACAGTGATAATAGAAATTAACGTAACAGATTGTTTAGGCTTTACCACAGCTCTAGGATAAAGTAAAGGGAAGGAGGCCTTCACAGGGGAGAGACTAGTGACACTTAAGGGATGCGTTGTCGTCGTGTCCAGGCGCAGGTCCTTCATCAGATCCTGATACAGCCTGGATCCGGCGGACTGTGGTAAACCTCAGGATAAACAGAGAGACTAATATTAGCGTAGACGCCATCATTCTTATAATGTACCAAGTATATCAGGATTTATGGGAAGTGTTCCCGGTTAGTAATTTATGTTGCCTAACATTGAATTATAGAAGTCTATAATGTGTTGTGTGTATGCTAAGCCAAAGAGATGCGTTTTTAGTCTAGATTTGAACTGACAGACTGTGTCTGCTTCCCGGACAATGTTAGGAAGATTGTTCCAGAGTTTTGGTGCTAAATAGCAGTCGATTTAGATATTCTAGGTATTATCAACTGGCCGGAGTTTTGAGTTCAATAGACGTGAAGGACTATAATTCGTTAAGAGCTCGCTCAAGTACTGGGGAGCTAAACCATTTAGTGCTTTGTAAGTAATCAGCAATATTTTAAAATTTATACAATTTTAATAGGGAGTGTTGATAATGTGTTTTTTTTTCCAATGCAGTGTTGACAGAACCGGGCTAATATGGTCATACTTCCTGGTTCTGGTAAGAACTCTAGCGGCTGCGTTTTGGACCAACTGTAGTTTGTTTATTAAGCGTGCAGGGCAACCACCCAGTAGAGCATTACAATAATCTAACCTTGATGTCAGGAACCCATGAATTACTTGTTCTGCATTTTTCATTGAGAGCATATGACGTAATTTAGATATATTTTTAAGATGAAAAATGCGGTTCTCTTACGAGGTTCTCTCGTATTGCGTAAGTTTTGCTTACGCTACGGGAAAGATTCATCTTCTCGAGATACTGAAGCCAAAAAAAATCCTTAATTTTGTATTCATTGTCAACGCAGTGCAGCAGCTAGCAGACCTAGACCAGGCCATCTCGCGTGCTCTTTGGCTGCCCTGCGGGCAACTGCTGCAGCCTACAACTGAGCCCGGCGTGAGGTCACGCCCAATGCAGGGCGCCCGCGCCTTCATAGCGTCACAGCCCGCCAGAATGGGCGTGGCTTAGCGTATAAAAGTAGGGGCTGTAGGCTGACTTACCTGATTTTTCGTCTCTTCAGCGAGCTCTTCGCATCGCTGGATCTGAGAGAAGCCACCGCCGCTGTCGAACAGCGAACAGCCAGCTTAGGACCTGGGCCTGGAACAAGCAGAGCTCGGCCTCACGTCCCTGAGACCCTGCGGGCTCGACTCGAGGCCTTCAACACCGCAGCAGTCACTCCGCCCTCTGTGGGACCGCGCAGGAAGAAGCGCCGTTCCCCGAGACAGCCGGAACCTGTGGCCACAGCTCGCCGTAGAACCTCCCTCGAGCCTCGCTTTTGCCTTCCCCGCCTCTCCTCACCGACGCGCAGCTGCCGCTTACGAGCCTCACTGCCTTCGCATCAGAGGATGAGGCCGAGGAACACGCCACGAAAGACTGCTGCTCCATCCTGGCATCGGACAGCGAGGAATGGTCGCTTCATTCCGCCACCTCGTCGATCCAGGAATCTACCCGTACCCGCACTGGAGCTGATGCGGAACTGATGCGCCTGCTGACACAGGCTGTTGACCGTCTCGGGCTCGAGTGGTCGCTGCCAAAGGAACCCGCGCCGAACAGGCTCGATGGTTGTTTTCTTCAGAGTCGCTGCCGCGCAGCTTCTGCAACTAGGCCCGCTCCATTCCTGCCGGAACTTCATTCAGAGCTGACGAAGTCGTGGAATACACCCTTCGGTCACAGGCCTCCGAGTCGCTCTCCCAAGTGGACAGCGCCGCCGAGAAAGGGTACACGCTATTCCCCCTGTGGAAGAGGCGGTCGCAGTGCACCTTCTCCCTGCCCTCTGCGAGATGGCGGTCACGGTCAGCCCCCCGTCTAAAGCCTGCAGAGCCACGTCCGCCTTGGTCGGCCGCGCTTATGCCGCCTTCGGCCAGGCCGCGTCTGCTCTTCACCCAATGGCTGTGCTACAGATCCTGCAAGCCGACCTCCTCCGTGAATGGGATAAGAAGAGCCGGGATCCAGCTGCAGTTAAGGACCTGAGAAGTGCGACGGATCTCTCTCTCTCCGCGCCACCAAAGCTGCAGCCCAAGCCATTGGACGAATCATGGCCATATCATCATATGAGGGAAACTCAGCGAGCCACCTTCCTGAACACCTTACTGGTCTCTTCGGCCCAGCGGTGAACGGGATCGTTGACCTCTTCTCTGAGGTGCAGAAGACCACGCAGGCCATGAACCTCTTCCTGCCGCGACGCACGAGTTCCGCCACAGGCCGCTCTCGCGAGAGACAAAGCTCCTGATCCTGATCGATTGCTCCTGTCTGCCTAGCTGCCTGCTGTGTTTTGTTTGCTTCGAGGCTGTAAGCTCCGTCTAAGCCTTGTATTAGCTTTGTATTTCTTTCTGTTTTGAACCATCATTTACTACCATTTCTAATTGTTTATACTACTAAATACAGCTTCGACAACATCTCAGATTAACCTGACATTGCTAGCTTCCGTTATTGTTAGCACAACACGTTAGTAACTCGCTAGCCTGTTAACGTGCCACCCGTGTGCTCAGTTATTTATTTGTTTTTCTCTTGTGCGCCCGCGCCTCTTCATAAAAAGCCCAGGTGAGTAAGAATCAGTCAACAAACACGGTGAGTAATGTCTTGTCCTGTTATTGTCACCTGCACTTCATGTTACATGTTTAGCATAGCCTTCCCCGTCGGCAATATAGGGTTTATATGTGATAAATGCTAGGAAACAGTCAGGCTGACGGAGAAGATTTCAGAATTAGAAACACGCATCCAAACTTTAATTGAGGATAGTAAGTGTGCTAGAGCTTTAGATACTATTTTGGATGCGCCTTGCATAGTGAACTCTTTACATGATTCGGTTCCGGCTGAATTATTGCCTGTGCAGCCAGGCAGATGGGTGACAGTGAGGGATCGCTCTAGTCACAGATCAAAAAACCACTCCTCCGTTCCGATTACCACAACAAATCGATTTGCCCCACTCAGTGAAACACCCACTGAGAATTCTTTTGATTGTGCCCTGGTAATTGGCAATTCTATCACACGGAACGTGAAAATAGGGACACCATTCAACATAGTCACATGTTTGCCGGGAGCCAGAGCGCCTGACATCAAAGCAAATTTAAAAGTGCTGGCTAATGCTAATCGTAAATTTTCTAAGATTGTTATTCACATCGGCACTAATGATGTTCGACTCCGCCAGTCGTAGATCACCAAAATTAATATTAAAGAGGTGTTTGAACTCTTAAGTACGATGTCAGGCACTGTAATTTGCTCTGGCCCCCTTCATGTTCGAAGGAGTGATGAGATAGTTAGCAGATTGTCATCACTCAATGGCTGGCTGTCTAAGTGGTGTCCGTAAAATAATATAGAAGTCATAGACAATTTTAAAAGTTTTTGGGGCAGACCTGACCTGTTGAAAAGAGATGGTATTCATCCCACCTGGGATGGTGCTGCTCTTCTCTCTAGTAATTTGGCTCATAGTCTTAGAGACAAAACATGACAATCTGGGGCTCAGGTCAAGAAGCAGACAAACTGGCTAAACCGACCGTCTGCTAGCGGCCTTGCGTCACCAAGGTCAGATAAATCCCATCACTTAGAGATTCTTTCACCTAGATATCATCATATAGAGACGGTGTCTGTTCCCCGAATTTGGAAATCCAAAAAACATCCAAACCGATCTAAGGTTAAAAATGTAATTGATATTCAACAAATAAAAAATAGATATAATACAGATGAGCAAACGATAAAGCTTGGGTTGCTGAATATTCGATCCCTTACTTCAAAAGCGCTCATAGTTAATGATATGATTTCAGATTATAACCTAGATGTGCTGTGTATGACAGAAACCTGGCTAAAACCAGACGATTACATTACTTTAAATGAGTCCACCCCCCATGATTACTGTTATTAACATGAACCTCGCCTGAAAGGCAAAGGGGGAGGTGTTGCTGTAATTTATAGTAATATTTTCAAAACCACAAAATCTAGTTTTAAATATACTTCTTTTGAAGTATTGGTACTTAATGTAAAAATATATAATGTAAACGATAAATCAAGTTTGAGAATTCTGCTGGCAACTGTATACAGGCCACCAGGGCACCATACAGATTTTATCAAAGAATTTGCTGACTTTCTATCAGAATTAGTATTGACTGCAGATAAAGACCTAATTGTTGGTGATTTTAATATACATGTAGTTAATGGAAAAGATGCAATGGGATTGGCATTTAAAGACATTCTTAACTCTATTGGAGTTAGACAACACGTGTCCGGACCTACTCATTGTCGTAATCATACTCTAGATCTAATATTATCACATGGAATCAATGTTGATGCTGTTGAAATCCTGCAGCAGAGCGACGACATCTCAGATCATTATCTAGTCTCATGTAAATTACATTTAGCCAAGGCTGCAAAGCCGACTCCGTGTTACAAGTATGTTAGACCTATCACTTCTGCCACTAAAGATTGCTTTATCAATAATCTTCCTAATCAGTTTCATTGTCTCAGCATCTCAGATAGCTTAGAAGAACTTGATATTGCAACAGAAACTTTTAACTCTCTCTTTTCCAGCACTTTAGACACAGTTGCTCCGTTGCGCTTAAAGAAGATTAAAGAAAATAGTCCAACGCCGTGGTACAACGAGCACACCCGGGCCCTTAAGAGAGCAGCCAGAAAAATGGAGCGCAACTGGAAGAAAACAAAACTAAAGGTATTTCAGATTTCATGAAAGGAGAGCTCGATTGCTTACAGAGAGGCTTTAAAAGCTGCTAGATCTGCTTATTTTTCAACCCTATTAGAAGAAAATAAACATAATCCAAGGTATTTATTTGAAAAAGTGGCTACACTAACGAAAAAGAAAGCTTCAAGCCCAGAAGTTTCCAAGAAACACAGCAGTAATGACTTTATGAACTTCTTCACTTATAAGATTGATAATATTAGGGACAAAATTATAACTATGCAACCGTCTACTACAGCATCGCATCAGGGAGTGCATTATAGTCTCCCTGAGGTAAAATTTGATTCATTTGTTGCCATAGGAGAGGAAGAATTTTGCAAACTCGTTAATTCATCTAAATCGACAACATGTTGTTAGACCCTATACCGACTAAACTACTGAAAGAGATGCTTCTAGAAGTCATAGATCCTCTTCTTAACATCATTAATTCATCTTTGTCTCTAGGATACGTACCAAAACCCTTTAAGCTGGCTATGATTAAACCGCTTGTTAAAAATACGCAACTTGATCCTACAGAATTAGTCAATTACAGGCCGATCTCAAATCTACCTTTTCTGTCAAAGATACTAGAAAAAGTAGATTTCTAGTATGACTATGTTCCTTTCATGAAAGAAATGATATCTGCGAGGATTTCCAGTCAGGATTTAGACCACACCATAGCACTGAGACAGCTCTCATTAGAGTCACAAATGATTTGCTCTTATCATCCGATCGTGGTTGTATCTCTCTATTAGTGTTACTTGATCTTAGTGCTGCATTTGACACCTTTGACCACAACATTCTCTTAAATAGACTAGAAAACTATGTTGGCATTAGTGGAATTGCATTAGCATGGTTTAAATCATATTTATCTGACCGCTATCAGTTTGTAGCAGTAAATGAAGAGATGTCTTATCGATCACAAGTTCAGTATGGCGTACCACAAGGCTCAGTACTAGGACCGCTGCTGTTCACTCTGTACATGCTACCTTTAGGAGATATCATTAGGAAACATGGAATTAGCTTTCACTGTTATGCTGATGACACTCAGCTCTATATTTCTTCCAAACCTAACGAAACTCACCAATTCACAAAATTATCGGAATGTATAGTTGATATCAAAAATTGGATGACTAGTAATTTCCTACTACTAAATTCTGAAAAAACAGAGATTCTAATTATTGGAGAAAAAACTTCCACACGTAATAACCTAGAATACCGTCTAACACTTGATGCTGCTCTGTTAAGTCTTCGTCGTCAGTTAGGAACCTGGGTGTGCTCTTTGATACCAATCTTTCATTTGAAAGTCACGTGTCTAGTGTCTGTAAAACCGCATTGTTCCATCTTAAAAATATATCTAAATTACGTCATATGCTCTCATTGACAAATGCGGAACAACTAGTTCATGCGTTCATGACATCAAGGCTAGATCATTGGAATGCTCTACTGGGTGGTTGCCCTGCACGCTTAATAAACAAACTACAGCTGGTCCAAAACGCAGCCGCTAGAGTTCTTACCAGAACCAGGAAGTATGACCATATTAGCCCGGTTCTGTCAACACTGCATTGGCTCCCTATTAAACATCGTATACATTTTAAAATATTGCTGATTACTTACAAAGCACTAAATGGTTTAGCTCCCCAGTACTTGAGCGAGCTCTTAACGCATTATAGTCCTTCACGTCTATTGCGATCTCAAAACTCCGGCCAGTTGATAATACCTAGAATATATAAATCGACTGCTGGCGGTAGATCCTTTTCCTATTTAGCACCAAAACTTTGGAACAATCTTCCTAACATTGTCCGGGAAGCAGACACAGTCTGTCAGTTCAAAGCTAGACTAAAAACACATCTCTTTGAGCTAGCATTCACATAACACTCTATAGACTTCTATAATTCAATATTAGGCTGCTTAGATTAGGTCAGCCGGAACTGGGAACACTTCCCTTAAATCCTGATGTACTCGTTACATCATAAGAAGAATGGCATCTACGCTAATTTTAGTATCTTTGTTTTTCCCGAGGTTTTCCCGCAGCCTGCCGGATCCAGGCCGTTTCCAGATCTGACGAAGGACTTTCGCCTGGACCCGATGACAATGCAGTGCTGAAGTGCCAACTAGCCTCTCCCTATGGAGGATCCCTATACCACTCTACAGATAAAGCGTTGTGGAATTTTTCGGTTCGCGTACCTACCCAAAGTGATAAGATAAAATACAATTCTGCATCAAAATTTATAGACAAGACAAGTAGTTTGTTTGTGCGCAGGTTTATAATTCCTTAAAAACCATGCCTATATATTCAAACATAACTATAGAATAAATTCTTAATGCGCATGTGAACGCCATCAGCGTCTATCACAGGTTCACGTTTAAAGTCAGTTTAGAGAGAACGGTGTCGTCTTAGCGGCCCCTAATTTAATAACAAATGATCATTTAGACGGAAGTGAATCAATCAAAACTAACTTTAGCTGGAAAAAACATTTTTCAAGAACCACTATAAAACCAAACCAATCTCTGTTACCTTAAATTATATGTTTATCTCTGTAAAGCTGCTTTGAAACAATCTACATTGATAAAAGCACTATATAAATGAGGATGACTTGACTTGACAAAGCCAGCCTCCTGTGCGAACCAGCGTCCAGCACAGCCTCAGCCTTCGCAGCGACGTCAGGGCGGCCTCCCTATATCGCGCTCAGACAGCCTTCTGGCCCCCAGAGGGCCTCGGCAAAGAATTACACTGAAGTCTGAGCACGCGAAGCTCTCCTTACAGAGAGAGAGAAAAGACGCACGTGTCCCGCTACGGCCGGACCGCCGTCAAAGTTCATTTCCCTGTCAGTCACCTTCAAACAGGCTACTGCAGTGGTTCAATTAGCAGCCAACGAGCCGGTTTATTCACCCTCTCGCCTGCACACAAACGCCGTTTTCACAGCGACCCAGAGAAATCTCAAAAAGAGTATAATGTCTGGTCCGGCTCACGCCGTCAGTGTTTTAAGTGTAGTGAAAGTGCCCACGCCCCAGTGTTCACCCCTACACATAAGCACTCCAAATCCCGTCCAAATACTCTCATAAAGCGCAGAAAAGCCGCTCGAGTGTTGAATGTAAGAAATGTGTCCACAGGTCTGTGCCCACTATCTGCCCGCTCTGTTACACGATCAAAGAAGCAGGTTATGAATGTAAGTCACGTGCCCGCCAGAGAGCGCTCACGCTTGCTAACACAAACCTCCCCCCGGGCTCCGCCCGCGCGTTTAAGTGTTATCACAAAACGCAGGCCGTTAATAAAACTCTCCCCATCCATTATGATCGGGGCGTCAGATACAGTTGTAAGTCTCGTGCCCGCGCTCACGCTTACAGAAAGCTTTTCCGCCTGGTGCGCTGCTCGCGCGTCAAAAAGTGACAAAAGAATGTTCCCCATCCCTTATGATTGGGACATCTCACATAAATCAGCCGGTTACGGCTTTCAGCGAGCAGCCATTGCCCAGAATTGAGAGCGCGCGCGCCGCGCTTTCGGCTCCCGTTCAGTTTCACAAGCCCGCAAATGGCGGCGCTCTGAACCCGGAGGCCATTCGCCCCCTAGCGACTCACATAGCTGCGTGGGAAATTATCCCAGGAATTTCAGAATGGGTGCTGAGCACAATAAAGCAGGGCAATACACTCCGATTCATTCGCCGTCCCCCGCGCTTTCAAGCCCGGAACGCGACGATATTGAATGCGGAAGTAGTCAAGTCATCCTCATTTATATAGCACTTTTAACAATGTAGATTGTTTCAAAGCAGCTTTACAGAGATAAACATATAATTTAAGGTAACAGAGATTGGTTTGGTTTTATAGTGGCTCTTGAAAAATGTTTTTTCCAGCTAAAGTTAGTTTTGATTGATTCACTTCCGTCTAAATGATCATTTGTTATTAAATTAGGGGCCGCTAAGACGACACCGTTCTCTCTAAACAGACTTTAAACGTGAACCTGTGATAGACGCTGATGGCGTTCACATGCGCATTAAGAATTGATTCTATAGTTATGTGCGTTTGAGTATATGTGCGCAGGTTTGTAATTCCTTACAAACCATGCCTAAACAAACTACTTGTCTATAAATTTTGATGCAGAATTTTTTATTTTATCTTATCACTTTGGGTAGGTACGCGAACCGAAAAATTCCACAACGCTTTATCTGTAGAGTGGTATAGGGATCCTCCATAGGGAGAGGCTAGTAGCACACCTACTTCACGCAGAAATAGCAAAGCTGCTGTGCAAAGGGGCTATAGAAAAGGAAAAGGCTTCTCTGAGCGAGTCAGGCTTTTACAGACGATATTTTCTCGTACCCAAGAAGGACGGAGCCTTCAGACCTATCCTAGATCTGAGACATTTGAACAAAGTGCTTGCGAAAAGACCGTTCAAAATGCTTACGACCAGGAAAATCCTCGCGCACGTTCGCCCGAGTGACTGGTTTATTTCTGTGGATCTGAAGGATGCCTATTTTCAGATAATACCCAATCACAGGCAATTTTTGAGATTCGCCTGTGACGGTCAGGTATATCAATACACCGTCCTGCCGTTCGGCCTGTCCCTAGCACCCCGTACATTTACGAAGTGCATGGACGCGGCGCTCGCCCCCCTGAGAAGTCAGGGGCTGCGAATAATGAACTATCTGGACGATTGGCTGATATTGGCACAGTCAGAGACAGAACTGCTATCTCACAGAACAGTGCTTCTCAGTCATCTGGAAAGCTTGGGTCTCACGGTCAACTGGATCAAGAGCTCGTTACTGCCCAGCCAGTCAATTTCCTATCTAGGAATAGAACTGGACTTGGTGACCATGACGGCTCGTTTATCGACACAGCGCGCGCCGTGTTCGCCACCTAGCCGCATCTTTCCACAAGGGCAGCTTTCTCCCTTTGAAAACATTTCAAAGGATGTTGGGCTGTATGGCATCAGCTGCAGCGGTGCTTCAGCTGGGCCTACTGCGCATGCGCCCGCTCCAACGCTGGTTGAATACTCACGTGTCCCGCCGAGCCTGGCTGTCTGGCGGCCAGAAAATCAGAGTGACTCAGACCTGCATAGCGGCTCTGCAGCCCTGGTTACTGGCCGACTGGTACCAGCAGGGAGTAAGGATGGGAACCATCTCTTATCGGAAAGTCATTTCGACAGACGCGTCCAACTCGGGTTGGGGCGCGCTGTTCGAGGGCAGACCGGTCTTTGGCCAGTGGTCAGACCAGGAAAAGGGTTTTCACATAAACTGTCTGGAGATGATAGCGGTCGAGAACACGCTGAAGTGTTTCCTCCCATTCATACAGGACCAGCATGTTCTTGTCCGCTCGGACAACATGTCTGTGGTATCCTATGTAAACCGTCAGGGTTTGGCCCAGCCTCCTGCTTATATCCTTTCCCTCCAGTCTCTGTTACCACAGGTGATCAAGAGAATCAGGGAAACGCGCCACTCTGTGCTCCTCATAGCCCCGCGTTGGGAGAATCAGATTCGGGACTAGCACGGCTGTCACTTACAGCTCCGTGGCCGATTCCGGTGAGGGCAGATCTCCTCTCTCAGGCTCGCGGCACGATCTGGCATCCCCATCCAGAGCCCTGGTCTCTGCATGCATGGTTGATCAACGGGTACTCGTTGCCCTGCCAAAAGGAGTGATGAACACGATCACGCAGTCTAGAGCCCCTTCCACGAGAATGGTCGGTGTTCTCCGGATGGTGCACCGACAGAGGTTTGGACCCGCGGACATGTGGGGTGGCGCATCTGCTCACCTTCCTACAAGAGCTGTTGGATAAGGGAAGGTCCCCATCCATGCTCAAAGTATACGTGGCAGCGTGCGCAGAATCGACGCACGGCCAGTCACTGGGAAAACATGAGTTGGTCATCAGCTTCCTTAGAGGAGCTAGAAGGATGAATCCGCCGCGCCCCCCGTCGGTTCCCATGTGGGATATTTCACTGGTCCTCGAGGCCCTGAAAGCTTTTCCTTTTGAACCACTAGACTCCGTGGGGTTGAAATATCTATCACTGAAAACCGTCTTTCTGATTGCACTGTCGTCAGTAAAACGTGTGGGGGACCTGCATGCGCTGTCTGTCAGGGAAGTCCAGGGAAGTCAGCCTACATCCCCTACTTTTATACGCTAAGCCACGCCCATTCTGGCGGGCTGTGACGCTATGAAGGCGCTGGCGCCCTTCATTGGGCGTGACGTCACGCCGGGCTCACTGGTAGGCTGCAGCAGTTGCCCGCAGGGTAGCCAATGAGCACGTGAGATGGCCTGCTCTAGGTCTGCTAGCTGCTGCACTGCGTTGACAATTAATACAAAATTAAGGATAATTTTTTGGCTTCAGTATTTCAAGAAGATGAATCTTTCCCGTAGCGTAAGCTAAACTTACGCAATACTCGTTCCCTCTCTAGAGAGAACCAAGGTTACGTTAGTAACCGAGTATCGTTTTACAGATACTAGTTACGTGACTTTCAAATGAAAGATTGGTATCAAAGAGCACACACACACAAACGCTCTCACACACACACACACACACACACAAACACACAGGTTCCTAACCGACAACGAGGACTTGACAGAGCAGCCATCAAGTATTAGACAGTATTCTAGGTTATTATGTGAGGACGTTTTTTTGTCCAATAATTAGAATCTCTGTATTTTCAGAATTAAGTAGTAGGAAATTACTAGTCATCCAGTTTTTTTATATCAGCTATGCATTCCGTTAATTTTGTGGATTGTTAAGTTTCGTCAGGGCGTGAGGAAATATAGAGCGGAGTATCATCAGCATAACAGTGAAAACTAATGCCATGCTTCCTAATGATATCCCCTAACGGTAGCATGTACAGAGTGAACAGCAGCGGTCCTAGTACTGAGCCTTGTGGTACACCATACTGAACTTTTGACCGATAAGGCATCTCTTCATTTACTGCTACAAACTGATAACGGTCAGATAAGTATTTAAACCGTGCTAATGCAATTCCACTAATGCCAACATAATTTTCCCATTTGACCTCTGGAAGATCTCTTTCAGTAGTTTAGTCGGTATAGGGTCTAACAAGCATGTTGTCGATTTAGATGTTTTAACAAGTATAGAAAATTCTTCCTCTCCTATAGCAATGAATGAATCAAATTTTTCTTCAGTGAGACTACACTGCACTGTCTGATGTGATACTGTAGTAGACGGTTGCATACAAGATTGATAGATTCATAAAGTCATTACTGCTGTGCTGCTTGGAAACGTCTGGGGTTGAAGCTTTATTTTTCGTTAGTTTAGCCACTGTATTAAATAAATACCTAAGGTTTTATTTATTTTCTTCTAATAGGGTTGAAAAATAAGCAGATCTAGCAGTTTTTATGGTCTTTCTGTACGCAGTCGTGCTCTCTTTCCATGAAATGAGAAATACCTCTAGTTTTGTTTTCTACCAGTTGCGCTCCATTTTTCTGGCTGCTCTCTTTAGGGCCTGTGTGTGTGCGTGTGTGCGTGTGTGTGTGTGCTCGTTGTACTACGGCGTTGGACTATTTTCTTTAATCTTCTTTAAGCGCAACGGAGCAACTGTATCTAAAGTGCTGGAAAAGAGAGAGTTAAAAGTTTCTGTTGCAATATCGAGTTCTTCTAAGCTATCTGGGATGTTGAGACGATGAAACTGATCAGGAAGATTATTAATAAAGCAATTTTTAGTGGCAGAAGTGATAGGTCTAACATACTTATAACATGGAGTCGGCTTTGCAGCCTTGGCTAAATGAAGTTTACACAAGACTAGATAATGATCTGAGATGTCGTCGCTATGCTGCAGAATTTCAACAGCATCAACATTGATTTCATGTGATAATATTAGATTAGAGTATAATTACGACAATGAGTAGGTCCTGACACGTGTTGTCTAACTCCAATAGAGTTAAGAATGTCTTTAAATGCCAATCTCAATGCATCTTTTTCATTATCTACATGTATATTAAAATCACCAACAATTACTTTATCTGCAGCCAGTACTAAATCTGATAGAAAGTCAGAAAATTCTTTGAAGTCTGTATGGTGGCCTGTATACAGTAGCCAGCACAAATCTCAAACGTGATTTATCATTTACACTAGATAGTGTTACATTAAGCACCAACGCTTCAAAAGAATTATATTTAAAACCTGACTTCTCAGTAATTCTGAAAATATTACTATAAATTACAGCAACACCTCCCCCTTTGCCTTTCAGACGAGGTTCATGTTTATAACAGTAATCATGGGGGGTGGACTCATTTAAAGTAATGTAATCGTTTGGTTTTAGCCAGGTTTCTGTCATACACAGCACATCTAGGTTATAATCTGAAATCATATCATTAACAATAAGTGCTTTTGAAGTAAGGGATCGAATATTCAATTCATAAGTGTGTGTGCGTGTGCATGTGATGATGTTTTATTAACAAAGTTCGGGAGGAGCACGTTCAGATAATTAAACCTAATTAGACACAAGTGGAGCACACTCTGTTGATCAACCCAATCAACGAGTTAAGAGGTGTATATATATACAGCAAACTTACCTTAGTTCATTGACAGTTCCAGCATCCCTCCACCACCCCATCTCCTCACTTCTTGTCCTAAATACTCTTACAACAACGGGGGGAGTACTCTCGGTTCGGGCTAAAAATTCGAAGCCCTCCCCCCGGACAGCACGCCAAATACGCATAATCTTCACTTTGTTTAATTGATGTAAGTGTGAACTCGTGAAAGTATGTGTGCTGTAATGTTTTAATGTGTTTGTTTCTTCAGGTCATCATCAACAGCACAATCACCCCCAATATGAACTTCACTAAAACCTCACAGAAGTTTGGCCAGTGGGCCGACAGTCGAGCAAACACAGTGTTTGGACTGGGATTCGCCTCCGAACAACAGCTGGCTAAGGTCTGATTATACGTCTCTCACACACACACACACACTCACACACACTCACACACACACACTCACACACACACACACACAGAGCAACGCAAACACACACAGAGCAACACACACACACTCACACACACACACTCACACACACACACACACAGAGCAACGCAAACACACACAGAGCAACACACACACACTCACATACACACACTCACACACACACACACACACACACACACACACACACACACTCACACACACACACTCACACACACACACTCACACACACACACACACACACACACACACACACACAGAGCAACACTCACACACACACACACACAGAGCAACGCAAACACACACAGAGCAACACACACACACTCACACACACACACACACTCACACACACACACACACAGAGCAACGCAAACACACAC
>NW_027508727.1:177500-212500 GCF_051911475.1 Siphateles boraxobius
CACACACATCATTCCTCAAACACACACACGCAATTCCTCAAACACACACACACCATTCCTCAAACACACACACCATTCCTCAAACACGCACATCATTCCTCAAACACACACGCCATTCCTCAAACACACACGCCATTCCTCAAACACACACACCATTCCTCAAACACACACACGCGCCATTCCTCAAACACACACATCATTCCTCAAACACACACACCATTCCTCAAACACACACATCATTCCTCAAACACACACACGCGCCATTCCTCAAACACACACATCATTCCTCAAACACACACATCATTCCTCAAACACACACACCATTCCTCAAACACACACACCATTCCTCAAACACACACACGCGCCATTCCTCAAACACACACACGCGCCATTCCTCAAACACACACACCATTCCTCAAACACACACACCATTCCTCAAACACACACACCATTCCTCAAACACACACACGCGCAATTCCTCAAACACACACACCATTCCTCAAACACACACACCATTCCTCAAACACACACATCATTCCTCAAACACACACGCCATTCCTCAAACACACACACCATTCCTCAAACACGCACACCATTCCTCAAACACGCACATCATTCCTCAAACACACACGCCATTCCTCAAACACACACACCATTCCTCAAACACACACGCCATTCCTCAAACACACACACCATTCCTCAAACACGCACACCATTCCTCAAACACGCACATCATTCCTCAAACACACACACCATTCCTCAAACACGCACATCATTCCTGAAACACACACATCATTCCTCAAACACACACTTCATTCCTCAAACACACACACACCATTCCTCAAACACACACATCATTCCTCAAACACACACACCATTCCTCAAACACACACACCATTCCTCAAACACGCACATCATTCCTCAAACACGCACATCATTCCTCAAACACACACACACCATTCCTCAAACACACACATCATTCCTCAAACACACACACCATTCCTCAAACACACACACCATTCCTCAAACACGCACACATCATTCCTCAAACACACACACCATTCCTCAAACACGCACACACCATTCCTCAAACACGCACACACCATTCCTCAAACACGCACACCATTCCTCAAACACACACACACACCATTCCTCAAACACACACACCATTCCTCAAACACGCACACACCATTCCTCAAACACGCACACACCATTCCTCAAACACGCACACATCATTCCTCAAACACACACACCATTCCTCAAACACGCACACATCATTCCTCAAACACACACACCATTCCTCAAACACGCACACACCATTCCTCAAACACGCACACCATTCCTCAAACACACACACACACCATTCCTCAAACACACACACCATTCCTCAAACACGCACACACCATTCCTCAAACACGCACACACCATTCCTCAAACACGCACACATCATTCCTCAAACACGCACACATCATTCCTCAAACACACACACCATTCCTCAAACACGCACACACCATTCCTCAAACACGCACACCATTCCTCAAACACACACACACACCATTCCTCAAACACACACACCATTCCTCAAACACGCACACACCATTCCTCAAACACGCACACACCATTCCTCAAACACGCACACACCATTCCTCAAACACGCACACCATTCCTCAAACACACACACACACCATTCCTCAAACACACACACCATTCCTCAAACACGCACACACCATTCCTCAAACACGCACACACCATTCCTCAAACACGCACACACCATTCCTCAAACACGCACACACCATTCCTCAAACACGCACACATCATTCCTCAAACACACACACCATTCCTCAAACACGCACACACCATTCCTCAAACACGCACACCATTCCTCAAACACACACACACACCATTCCTCAAACACACACACCATTCCTCAAACACGCACACACCATTCCTCAAACACGCACACACCATTCCTCAAACACGCACACACCATTCCTCAAACACGCACACATCATTCCTCAAACAAGCACATCATTCCTCAAACACGCACACCATTCCTCAAACACACACACACCCCATTCCTCAAAAACACACACCATTCCTCAAACACACACACACCCCATTCCTCAAACACACACACCATTCCTCAAACACGCACACACCATTCCTCAAACACACACACACCCCATTCCTCAAACACACACCCCATTCCTCAAACACACATGCCATTCCTCACACACACACATCATTCCTCAAACACCCACATCATTCCTCAAAAACACACACGCGCCATTCCTCAAACACACACATCATTCCTCAAACACCCACATCATTCCTCAAAAACACACACGCGCCATTCCTCACACACACACATCATTCCTCAAACACGCACATCATTCCTCAAAAACACACACGCGCCATTCCTCAAACACACACATCATTCCTCAAACACACACACACGCCATTCCTCAAACACACACACACGCCATTCCTCAAACACACACACCATTCCTCAAACACACACGCCATTCCTCAAACACACACATCATTCCTCAAACACACACATCATTCCTCAAAAACACACACGCGCCATTCCTCAAACACACACACCATTCCTCAAACACACACGCCATTCCTCAAACACACACATCATTCCTCAAACACACACATCATTCCTCAAACACACACATCATTCCTCAAACACACACATCATTCCTCAAACACACACATCATTCCTCAAACACACACACCATTCCTGAAACACACACACATCATTCCTCAAACACACACATCATTCCTCAAACACACACACATCATTCCTCAAACACACACATCATTCCTCAAACACACACATCATTCCTCAAACACACACATCATTCCTCAAACACACACATCATTCCTCAAACACACACATCATTCCTCAAACACACACATCAATCCTCAAACACACACATCATTCCTCAAACACACACACCATTCCTCAAACACGCACACATCATTCCTCAAACACACACATCATTCCTCAAACACACACATCATTCCTCAAACACACACATCATTCCTCAAACACACACAGCATTCCTCAAACACACACATCATTCCTCAAACACACACACCATTTCTCAAACACACACTAATCATTCCTAAAACACACATATCATTCCTCAAACACACACACCATTCCTCAAACACACACATCATTCCTCAAACACACACATCATTCCTCAAACACACACATCATTCCTCAAACACACACATCAATCCTCAAACACACACACATCATTCCTCAAACACACACACATCATTCCTCAAACACACACATCATTCCTCAAACACACACACCATTTCTCAAACACACACACATCATTCCTAAAACACACACATCATTCCTCAAACACACACATCATTCCTCAAACGCACACATCATTCCTCAAACACACACATCATTCCTCAAACACACACACATCATTCCTCAAACACACACACATCATTCCTCAAACACACACGCCATTCCTCAAACACACACACCATTCCTCAAACACACACATCATTCCTCAAACACACACATCATTCCTCAAACACACACATCATTCCTCAAACACACACATCATTCCTCAAACACGCACACATCATTCCTCAAACACACACATCATTCCTCAAACACGCACACATCATTCCTCAAACACACACATCATTCCTCAAACACATCATTCCTCAAACACACACATCATTCCTCAAACACACACATCATTCCTCAAACACACACATCATTCCTCAAACACACACATCATTCCTCAAACACACACACCATTCCTCAAACACACACATCATTCCTCAAACACACACATCATTCCTCAAACACACACATCATTCCTCAAACACACACATCATTCCTCAAACACACACATCATTCCTCAAACACACACACCATTCCTCAAACACGCACACATCATTCCTCAAACACGCACACATCATTCCTCAAACACACACATCATTCCTCAAACACACACATCATTCCTCAAACACACACATCATTCCTCAAACACACACACATCATTCCTCAAACACACACACATCATTCCTCAAACACACACACATCATTCCTCAAACACACACACATCATTCCTCAAACACACACACATCATTCCTCAAACACACACATCATTCCTCAAACACACACATCATTCCTCAAACACACCCATCATTCCTCAAACACACACACCATTCCTCAAACACACACACCATTCCTCAAACACACACACTATTCCTCAAACACACACATCATTCCTCAAACACACACATCATTCCTCAAACACACACACCATTCCTCAAACACGCACATCATTCCTCAAACACACACACATCATTCCTCAAACACACACACCATTCCTCAAACACACACACCATTCCTCAAACACACACTTCATTCCTCAAACACGCACACACACACCATTCCTCAAACAAACACGCACACCATTCCTCAAACACACAAACACACCATTCCTCAAACACACACACACACCATTCCTCAAACACACACATCATTCCTCAAACACACACACCATTCCTCAAACACGCACACATCATTCCTCAAACACACACATCATTCCTCAAACACACACATCATTCCTCAAACACACACATCATTCCTCAAACACACACATCATTCCTCAAACACACACACATCATTCCTCAAACACACACATCATTCCTCAAACACACACACACGCCATTCCTCAAACACACACACACGCCATTCCTCAAACACACACACACGCCATTCCTCAAACACACACACACGCCATTCCTCAAACACACACATCATTCCTCAAACACACACATCATTCCTCAAACACACCCATCATTCCTCAAACACACCCATCATTCCTCAAACACACACACCATTCCTCAAACACACACACCATTCCTCAAACACACACACTATTCCTCAAACACACACATCATTCCTCAAACACACACATCATTCCTCAAACACACACATCATTCCTCAAACACACACACCATTCCTCAAACACGCACACATCATTCCTCAAACACACGCACATCATTCCTCAAACACACGCACACCATTCCTAAAACACACACACATCATTCCTCAAACACACACACCATTCCTCAAACACACACACCATTCCTCAAACACACACACCATTCCTCAAACACACACACCATTCCTCAAACACACACTTCATTCCTCAAACACGCACACACACACCATTCCTCAAACAAACACGCACACCATTCCTCAAACACACAAACACACCATTCCTCAAACACACACACACACCATTCCTCAAACACACACATCATTCCTCAAACACACACACACACCATTCCTCAAACACACACATCATTCCTCAAACACACACACACACCATTCCTCAAACACACACACACACCATTCCTCAAACACACACATCATTCCTCAAACACACACATCATTCCTCAAACACACACACCATTCCTCAAACACGCACACCATTCCTCAAACACACACGCACACCATTCCTCAAACACACACACACACCATTCCTCAAACACACACATCATTCCTCAAACACACACACTCATCATTCCTCAAACACACACACACACCATTCCTCAAACACACACATCATTCCTCAAACAAGCACATCATTCCTCAAACACACACACACACCATTCCTCAAACACACACATCATTCCTCAAACAAGCACATCATTCCTCAAACACACACACACACCATTCCTCAAACACACACACCATTCCTCAAACACGCACATCATTCCTCAAACACACACGCCATTCCTCAAACACACACGCCATTCCTCAAACACACACACCATTCCTCAAACACACACACACACCATTCCTCAAACACACACACGCGCCATTCCTCAAACACACACATCATTCCTCAAACACACACACCATTCCTCAAACACACACATCATTCCTCAAACACACACACGCGCCATTCCTCAAACACACACATCATTCCTCAAACACACACATCATTCCTCAAACACACACACCATTCCTCAAACACACACACCATTCCTCAAACACACACACGCGCCATTCCTCAAACACACACACGCGCCATTCCTCAAACACACACACCATTCCTCAAACACACACACCATTCCTCAAACACACACACCATTCCTCAAACACACACACGCGCAATTCCTCAAACACACACACGCGCAATTCCTCAAACACACACACCATTCCTCAAACACACACATCATTCCTCAAACACACACGCCATTCCTC
This sequence comes from Siphateles boraxobius, assembly GCF_051911475.1. NCBI lineage: Eukaryota > Metazoa > Chordata > Actinopteri > Cypriniformes > Leuciscidae > Siphateles > Siphateles boraxobius. Next base: position 183,778 of record NW_027508727.1, read on the forward strand.
AAACACACACACCATTCCTCAAACACGCACACCATTCCTCAAACACGCACATCATTCCTCAAACACACACGCCATTCCTCAAACACACACACCATTCCTCAAACACACACACCATTCCTCAAACACACACATCATTCCTCAAACACACACGCCATTCCTCAAACACGCACACCATTCCTCAAACACGCACATCATTCCTCAAACACACACACCATTCCTCAAACACGCACATCATTCCTGAAACACACACATCATTCCTCAAACACACACTTCATTCCTCAAACACACACACACCATTCCTCAAACACACACATCATTCCTCAAACACACACACCATTCCTCAAACACACACACCATTCCTCAAACACGCACATCATTCCTCAAACACGCACATCATTCCTCAAACACACACACACCATTCCTCAAACACACACATCATTCCTCAAACACACACACCATTCCTCAAACACACACACCATTCCTCAAACACGCACACATCATTCCTCAAACACACACACCATTCCTCAAACACGCACACACCATTCCTCAAACACGCACACCATTCCTCAAACACACACACACACCATTCCTCAAACACACACACCATTCCTCAAACACGCACACACCATTCCTCAAACACGCACACACCATTCCTCAAACACGCACACATCATTCCTCAAACACACACACCATTCCTCAAACACGCACACATCATTCCTCAAACACACACACCATTCCTCAAACACGCACACACCATTCCTCAAACACGCACACCATTCCTCAAACACACACACACACCATTCCTCAAACACACACACCATTCCTCAAACACGCACACACCATTCCTCAAACACGCACACACCATTCCTCAAACACGCACACATCATTCCTCAAACACACACACCATTCCTCAAACACGCACACATCATTCCTCAAACAAGCACATCATTCCTCAAACACGCACACCATTCCTCAAACACACACACACCCCATTCCTCAAAAACACACACCATTCCTCAAACACACACACACCCCATTCCTCAAACACACACACACCCCATTCCTCAAACACACACACCATTCCTCAAACACGCACACACCATTCCTCAAACACACACACACCCCATTCCTCAAACACACACCCCATTCCTCAAACACACATGCCATTCCTCACACACACACATCATTCCTCAAACACCCACATCATTCCTCAAAAACACACACGCGCCATTCCTCAAACACACACATCATTCCTCAAACACACACACACGCCATTCCTCAAACACACACACACGCCATTCCTCAAACACACACACCATTCCTCAAACACACACGCCATTCCTCAAACACACACATCATTCCTCAAACACACACATCATTCCTCAAAAACACACACGCGCCATTCCTCAAACACACACACCATTCCTCAAACACACACGCCATTCCTCAAACACACACATCATTCCTCAAACACACACATCATTCCTCAAACACACACATCATTCCTCAAACACACACATCATTCCTCAAACACACACATCATTCCTCAAACACACACACATCATTCCTCAAACACACACATCATTCCTCAAACACACACACCATTCCTGAAACACACACACATCATTCCTCAAACACACACATCATTCCTCAAACACACACACATCATTCCTCAAACACACACATCATTCCTCAAACACACACATCATTCCTCAAACACACACATCATTCCTCAAACACACACATCATTCCTCAAACACACACATCATTCCTCAAACACACACATCATTCCTCAAACACACACATCAATCCTCAAACACACACATCATTCCTCAAACACACACACCATTCCTCAAACACGCACACATCATTCCTCAAACACACACATCATTCCTCAAACACACACATCATTCCTCAAACACACACAGCATTCCTCAAACACACACATCATTCCTCAAACACACACACCATTTCTCAAACACACACTAATCATTCCTAAAACACACACATCATTCCTCAAACACACACACCATTCCTCAAACACACACATCATTCCTCAAACACACACATCATTCCTCAAACACACACATCATTCCTCAAACACACACATCATTCCTCAAACACACACACATCATTCCTCAAACACACACACATCATTCCTCAAACACACACATCATTCCTCAAACACACACACCATTTCTCAAACACACACACATCATTCCTAAAACACACACATCATTCCTCAAACACACACATCATTCCTCAAACACACACATCATTCCTCAAACACACACATCATTCCTCAAACACACACACATCATTCCTCAAACACACACACATCATTCCTCAAACACACACACCATTCCTCAAACACACACACCATTCCTCAAACACACACATCATTCCTCAAACACACACATCATTCCTCAAACACACACATCATTCCTCAAACACACACATCATTCCTCAAACACGCACACATCATTCCTCAAACACACACATCATTCCTCAAACACGCACACATCATTCCTCAAACACACACATCATTCCTCAAACACACACATCATTCCTCAAACACATCATTCCTCAAACACACACATCATTCCTCAAACACACACACATCATTCCTCAAACACACACATCATTCCTCAAACACACACATCATTCCTCAAACACACACATCATTCCTCAAACACACACATCATTCCTCAAACACACACACCATTCCTCAAACACACACATCATTCCTCAAACACACACATCATTCCTCAAACACACACATCATTCCTCAAACACACACATCATTCCTCAAACACACACATCATTCCTCAAACACACACATCATTCCTCAAACACACACACCATTCCTCAAACACGCACACATCATTCCTCAAACACGCACACATCATTCCTCAAACACACACATCATTCCTCAAACACACACATCATTCCTCAAACACACACATCATTCCTCAAACACACACACATCATTCCTCAAACACACACACATCATTCCTCAAACACACACATCATTCCTCAAACACACACATCATTCCTCAAACACACCCATCATTCCTCAAACACACACACCATTCCTCAAACACACACACCATTCCTCAAACACACACACTATTCCTCAAACACACACATCATTCCTCAAACACACACATCATTCCTCAAACACACACACCATTCCTCAAACACACACACCATTCCTCAAACACGCACACATCATTCCTCAAACACACGCACATCATTCCTCAAACACACACACACCATTCCTTAAACACACACACATCATTCCTCAAACACACACACCATTCCTCAAACACACACACCATTCCTCAAACACACACTTCATTCCTCAAACACGCACACACACACCATTCCTCAAACAAACACGCACACCATTCCTCAAACACACAAACACACCATTCCTCAAACACACACACACACCATTCCTCAAACACACACATCATTCCTCAAACACACACACCATTCCTCAAACACGCACACATCATTCCTCAAACACACACATCATTCCTCAAACACACACATCATTCCTCAAACACACACATCATTCCTCAAACACACACATCATTCCTCAAACACACACACATCATTCCTCAAACACACACATCATTCCTCAAACACACACACACGCCATTCCTCAAACACACACACACGCCATTCCTCAAACACACACACACGCCATTCCTCAAACACACACATCATTCCTCAAACACACACATCATTCCTCAAACACACACATCATTCCTCAAACACACCCATCATTCCTCAAACACACCCATCATTCCTCAAACACACACACCATTCCTCAAACACACACACCATTCCTCAAACACACACACTATTCCTCAAACACACACATCATTCCTCAAACACACACATCATTCCTCAAACACACACACCATTCCTCAAACACGCACACATCATTCCTCAAACACACGCACATCATTCCTCAAACACACGCACACCATTCCTAAAACACACACACATCATTCCTCAAACACACACACCATTCCTCAAACACACACATCATTCCTCAAACACACACACCATTCCTCAAACACACACACCATTCCTCAAACACACACTTCATTCCTCAAACACGCACACACACACCATTCCTCAAACAAACACGCACACCATTCCTCAAACACACAAACACACCATTCCTCAAACACACACACACACCATTCCTCAAACACACACATCATTCCTCAAACACACACACACACCATTCCTCAAACACACACATCATTCCTCAAACACGCACACCATTCCTCAAACACACACACACACCATTCCTCAAACACACACACACACCATTCCTCAAACACACACATCATTCCTCAAACACACACATCATTCCTCAAACACACACACCATTCCTCAAACACGCACACCATTCCTCAAACACACACGCACACCATTCCTCAAACACACACACACACCATTCCTCAAACACACACATCATTCCTCAAACACACACACTCATCATTCCTCAAACACACACACACACCATTCCTCAAACACACACATCATTCCTCAAACAAGCACATCATTCCTCAAACACACACACACATCATTCCTCAAACACACACATCATTCCTCAAACACACACATCATTCCTCAAACACACACATCATTCCTCAAACACACACATCATTCCTCAAACACACACATCATTCCTCAAACACACACACCATTCCTCAAACACGCACACATCATTCCTCAAACACGCACACATCATTCCTCAAACACACACATCATTCCTCAAACACACACATCATTCCTCAAACACACACATCATTCCTCAAACACACACACATCATTCCTCAAACACACACACATCATTCCTCAAACACACACACATCATTCCTCAAACACACACATCATTCCTCAAACACACACATCATTCCTCAAACACACCCATCATTCCTCAAACACACACACCATTCCTCAAACACACACACCATTCCTCAAACACACACATCATTCCTCAAACACACACACCATTCCTCAAACACACACACCATTCCTCAAACACGCACACATCATTCCTCAAACACACGCACATCATTCCTCAAACACACACACACCATTCCTTAAACACACACACATCATTCCTCAAACACACACACCATTCCTCAAACACACACACCATTCCTCAAACACGCACACCATTCCTCAAACACACAAACACACCATTCCTCAAACACACACACACACCATTCCTCAAACACACACATCATTCCTCAAACACACACACCATTCCTCAAACACGCACACATCATTCCTCAAACACACACATCATTCCTCAAACACACACATCATTCCTCAAACACACACATCATTCCTCAAACACACACATCATTCCTCAAACACACACACATCATTCCTCAAACACACACATCATTCCTCAAACACACACACACGCCATTCCTCAAACACACACACACGCCATTCCTCAAACACACACACACGCCATTCCTCAAACACACACATCATTCCTCAAACACACACATCATTCCTCAAACACACACATCATTCCTCAAACACACCCATCATTCCTCAAACACACCCATCATTCCTCAAACACACACACCATTCCTCAAACACACACACCATTCCTCAAACACACACACTATTCCTCAAACACACACATCATTCCTCAAACACACACATCATTCCTCAAACACACACACCATTCCTCAAACACGCACACATCATTCCTCAAACACACGCACATCATTCCTCAAATAAAAAGACCATAAGACAGTTGCAGCTCATACAGAACGCTGCTGCTAGGATTCTGAGCAGAACCAGAAAATATGAACACATCACACCAGTCCTCAGGTCTTTACACTGGCTGCCAGTTACATTTAGGATTGATTTTAAAGTATTATTACTGGTATATAAATCATTCAATGGCCTAGGACCTCAATACATTGCAGATATGCTCAGTGAATATAAACCCAACAGATCACTCAGATCATTAGGATCACATCGGCTAGAAATACCAAGGGTTCACTCTAAGCATGGCGAGTCTGCTTTTAGCTACTATGCCAGCCGCAGCTGGAACCAGCTTCCAGAAGAGATCAGATGTGCTCCTACAGTAGTCACATTCAAATCCAGACTCAAAACACATCTGTTTAGCTGTGCATTTACTGAATGAGCACTGTGCCACTGTTCGTCCGACTGTTTGCACTGTATTTTATTTTATGTTTTAATTATTCTGATTTCTGTATTTTATCTTTTATTCTAAACTGTTTTAATTATTCTGATTTCTTTTGATTATTTTAATTTCTTCTATGTAAAGCACTTTGAATTACCATTGTGTATGAAATGTGCTATATAAATAAACTTGCCTTGCCTTGCCTTGCCTTGCCTCAAACACACGCACACCATTCCTAAAACACACACACATCATTCCTCAAACACACACACCATTCCTCAAACACACACATCATTCCTCAAACACACACACCATTCCTCAAACACACACACCATTCCTCAAACACACACTTCATTCCTCAAACACGCACACACACACCATTCCTCAAACAAACACGCACACCATTCCTCAAACACACAAACACACCATTCCTCAAACACACACACACACCATTCCTCAAACACACACATCATTCCTCAAACACACACACACACCATTCCTCAAACACACACATCATTCCTCAAACACGCACACCATTCCTCAAACACACACACACACCATTCCTCAAACACACACACACACCATTCCTCAAACACACACATCATTCCTCAAACACACACATCATTCCTCAAACACACACACCATTCCTCAAACACGCACACCATTCCTCAAACACACACGCACACCATTCCTCAAACACACACACACACCATTCCTCAAACACACACATCATTCCTCAAACACACACACTCATCATTCCTCAAACACACACACACACCATTCCTCAAACACACACATCATTCCTCAAACAAGCACATCATTCCTCAAACACACACACACACCATTCCTCAAACACACACATCATTCCTCAAACAAGCACATCATTCCTCAAACACACACACACACACCATTCCTCAAACACACACATCATTCCTCAAACACACATCATTCCTCAAACACACACACATCATTCCTCAAACACACACATCATTCCTCAAACACACACATCATTCCTCAAACACACACATCATTCCTCAAACACACACATCATTCCTCAAACAAGCACATCATTCCTCAAACACACACACACACACCATTCCTCAAACACACACATCATTCCTCAAACACACACCATTCCTCAAACACGCACACCATTCCTCAAACACGCACACCATTCCTCAAACACACACACACACCATTCCTCAAACACACACACACACCATTCCTCAAACACACACACACCATTCCTCAAACACACACACATCATTCCTCAAACACACACACCATTCCTCAAACACACACACGCACACCATTCCTCAAACACACACACACACCATTCCTCAAACACACACACACACACCATTCCTCAAACACACACATCATTCCTCAAACACACACATCATTCCTCAAACACACACACACACACCATTCCTCAAACACGCACACATCATTCCTCAAACACACACATCATTCCTCAAACACACACTTCATTCCTCAAACACACAAACACGTCATTCCTCAAACACACACATCATTCCTCAAACACACACATCATTCCTCAAACACACACACCATTCCTCAAACACACACATCATTCCTCAAACACACACATCATTCCTCAAACACACACACAATTCCTCAAACACACACACCATTCCTCAAACACGCACACATCATTCCTCAAACACACACATCATTCCTCAAAGACGCACACATCATTCCTCAAACACACACACCATTCCTCAAACACACACATCATTCCTCAAACACACACATCATTCCTCAAACACACACACCATTCCTCAAACACACACATCATTCCTCAAAGACGCACACATCATTCCTCAAACACACACATCATTCCTCAAACACACACATCATTCCTCAAACACACACACACCATTCCTCAAACACACACACACACACACACCATTCCTCAAACACACACATCATTCCTCAAACACACACACACCATTCCTCAAACACACACACACCATTCCTCAAACACACACACACACCATTCCTCAAACACACACATCATTCCTCAAACACACACATCATTCCTCAAACACACACACCATTCCTCAAACACACACATCATTCCTCAAACACACACTTCATTCCTCAAACACACACACCATTCCTCAAACACGCACACCATTCCTCAAACACACACACACACCATTCCTCAAACAAGCACATCATTCCTCAAACACACACACACCATTCCTCAAACACACACATCATTCCTCAAACACACACATCATTCCTCAAACACACACATCATTCCTCAAACACACACATCATTCCTCAAACACACACACCATTCCTCAAACACACACACCATTCCTCAAACACACACACCATTCCTCAAACACACACACACACCATTCCTCAAACACACACACCATTCCTCAAACACACACACACGCCATTCCTCAAACACACGCGCCATTCCTCAAAGACGCACACATCATTCCTCAAACACACACACCATTCCTCAAACACACACATCATTCCTCAAACACACACATCATTCCTCAAACACACACACAATTCCTCAAACACACACACATCATTCCTCAAACACACACATCATTCCTCAAACACACACACAATTCCTCAAACACGCACACATCATTCCTCAAACACACACATCATTCCTCAAAGACGCACACATCATTCCTCAAATACACACACCATTCCTCAAACACACACATCATTCCTCAAACACACACACCATTCCTCAAACACACACACCATTCCTCAAACACACACACACCATTCCTCAAACACACAGACCATTCCTCAAACACACACACACCATTCCTCAAACACACAGACCATTCCTCAAACACACAGACCATTCCTCAAACACACACACACCATTCCTCAAACACACACACAATTCCTCAAACACACACACCATTCCTCAAGCACACACATCATTCCTCAAAGACGCACACATCATTCCTCAAGCACACACATCATTCCTCAAACACACACATCATTCCTCAAACACACACACACCATTCCTCAAACACACACACACCATTCCTCAAACACACACACACACCATTCCTCAAACACACACATCATTCCTCAAACACACACATCATTCCTCAAACACACACACCATTCCTCAAACACACACATCATTCCTCACACACACACTTCATTCCTCAAACACACACACCATTCCTCAAACACGCACACCATTCCTCAAACACACACACACACACACCATTCCTCAAACAAGCACATCATTCCTCAAACACACACACCATTCCTCAAACACACACATCATTCCTCAAACACACACATCATTCCTCAAACACACACATCATTCCTCAAACACACACATCATTCCTCAAACACACACACCATTCCTCAAACACACACACCATTCCTCAAACACACACACCATTCCTCAAACACACACACCATTCCTCAAACACACACATCATTCCTCAAACACATACACACACCATTCCTCAAACACACACACCATTCCTCAAACACACACACACACCATTCCTCAAACACACACACCATTCCTCAAACACACACACACACCATTCCTCAAACACACACACCATTCCTCAAACACACACACACACCATTCCTCAAACACACGCGCCATTCCTCAAACACGTCATTCCTGTTAATTCCTATCACTCTTCCCTTCATCTATTTATGTAAATAAGTGTCACTGAACACTGAGCCGTTGTGTTTTAATTGAGTGGCAGACACACCGTATAATCAACATTGGAAAATCTCACAGTAAAACAAGCAGTTGTGAAAAATGATTCACCGGTGTTTTGCCAGATGAGAAGTTTATCTACGTATCATCTTTATATCTCTTTTAATTCCTTTTATAACTGTTTTAATTTTTCTTGTTTTTCTTGTCTGATTATTTTAATTCATTGCGGTGTAAAGCATTTTGAATTACCAATATGAAATGTGCTATATAAATAATCTTGCCTTGCCTGATCACACATGAAACTAAAAATACTCATGCAAACAGATTAATTTGAATAAGCACACATCATGTGTGTATTCCTGCATGCGTTGACTGTGTGCGTTTGCTGCTGACAGGCTGCAGAACTGAAGAGCCAGGATCTTAGTGAGAAGCTGAAGCTCCTGCAGGGAGAGATCGACGGCTCTCAGCACAAACACAAGAACATGAAGACCGAACTCAAGAAGTTCATGGACGTTCTGGATGGGAAGATTGATGAGCTGCATGAAGTTCGTCAGGGCATTTCTAAACTGGGCATCGACAACTGAACACACACACTCTCATACACGCACACTCTCACTGGGCTCATGCCATGTTTCTTGTATGACTGCTGGTTAAGGGCTACTGATGGTCAGTGAGGAGAGACACAAACACGCACACACACACAATCATACTCTCTCACACACACTCTCTCACAGACACACACACTCTCTATCTCACTCACTCTCTCTCTCTCTCTCACTCACTCTCTCTCTCTCTCTCTCTCTCTCTCTCTCTCTCTCTCTCTCTCTCTCTCTCTCTCTCTCTCTCTCTCTCTCACTCACACACAAACACCTCTCACACTCACACTCTCTCTCACACACACACACACACACACACACACACACACACACACACACACACACACACACACACACACACACACACACACACACACACACACACACACACACACAGACTGAAGGGTGTTTTACCGCTGCAGATCTCAGGGTAGTTTGGATTCGCTTGATATGCACATACAGACGTGAACTGCAGAAACACTAAGTGCCTGACGGTGGCGCTCTCCGGGTCTCCACAGACTCAGTGAGAACTGTCCTGTTGATCAGCTCCTCATGCAATACCCGCCTCAGGACACACTTCTCTTCTGATTCTGCTGGGTTCTGTGTGTTTTTAAAAACGTTTTCAAGATGGAGTTGCATTAAGAAAATAATCTTTTTCTGATCTATGAAATTATGAGCCAAATCTCTGCTTGATGAAGGCAGTTTGCTTGTATGGTGCAGATGTGTGTTATGCTCAGCAGTGTTTGTGTTGTGCTGGTGTGTGTGTGTGTGTGTCTGTCATTTGGGTGACGGGATAATTTATATGTGTGCTTTTTTAGAATAATCTCTGCCTTTCCCGAGTCTTTGATGGAGCGTATGAACTTCCAAACACTCTCCTCAGCTCTTTTCACTTGTTTTCCTCTTGATGCTTGTTTGAATGTCGTGGTGGATGTATTATAGAGCGTTTAAAGTGGGCGAGTGTCTAAAACACACACCTTGCTGGAAACTTGAGCCTTTTTCCCTCTTTCTGGAAAAATAAAAACACTTTTGTTGATCAAAATTGTAAAATAAATAATTGTGGAAATATAGTTTATGAAGGAAATCTTTGTGTTGTGTGTTTTTCCATGGGTGAGAGTTTATGAAGTTATTTCAGATGTTCATGTGTGTCGCAGTGGGCATCGCTCTCTCGCCTCTGATTGGTGAGTGTGTGTTGCCGTGGAAACCTGCAGCCCACACACAGCTGCTATTGATCGTGAGTATTGTGCTCCAGATGTGAATATTCTGTGTTTCACTACATTTGTTCATCTGGTAGTTTTTTTTATTCATAGATTTCTGTGATGTAACTATAACTGCATCCAAAGGCTGTTTCCATAGAAACATGGTCGCTGAGATCTGTGATGCCCAGTATTTGATCTGGTCTTATAACACACACACACACACCTAACTCTCTCTCTCTCAAACACACCGGCCTATTCAAGTCATCGATATAGCAGGTGTTTATTAATATCAATAAGCCAGTTTTTTAGATAAATCATGCTGCTATCAGGCCCTGACAGACCACAGTAGTAGTTTTGTATTATTTTGCAAACCCTTTTTTCAAATATTCCTATCATTCCGAAGGTTGGGGAAAGATGTTTCAAAAGATAAAAAGGGAAAAGAAAATATTCAGAGTACAACATCTCTGACTCGCAGGCGTTACGGTCAGTAGAACATCTCTGACTCGCAGGCGTTACGGTCAGTAGAACATCTCTGACTCGCAGGCGTTATGGTCAGTACAACATCTCTGGCTCGCAGGCGTTACGGTCAGTAGAACATCTCTGACTCGCAGGCGTTATGGTCAGTACAACATTTCTGGCTCGCAGGCGTTACGGTCAGTAGAACATCCCTGACTCGCAGGCGTTACGGTCAGTAGAACATCTCTGACTCACAGGCGTTACGATCAGTACAACATCTCTGACTCACAGGCGTTACGGTCAGTAGAACATCTCTGACTCGCAGGCGTTATGGTCAGTACAACATTTCTGGCTCGCAGGCGTTACGGTCAGTAGAACATCTCTGACTCACAGGCGTTACGATCAGTACAACATCTCTGACTCACAGGCGTTACGGTCAGTAGAACATCTCTGACTCGCAGGCGTTATGGTCAGTACAACATTTCTGGCTCGCAGGCGTTACGGTCAGTAGAACATCTCTGACTCACAGGCGTTACGATCAGTACAACATCTCTGACTCACAGGCGTTACGGTCAGTAGAACATCTCTGGCTCGCAGGCGTTATGGTCAGTACAACATTTCTGGCTCGCAGGCGTTACGGTCAGTAGGACATCCCTGACTCGCAGGCGTTACGTCAGTAGAACATCCCTGACCCGCAGGCGTTACGGTCAGTAGAACATCTCTGACTCGCAGGCGTTACGGTCAGTAGAACATCTCTGACTCGCAGGCGTTATGGTCAGTACAACATTTCTGGCTCGCAGGCGTTACGGTCAGTAGGACATCCCTGACTCGCAGGCGTTACGTCAGTAGAACATCCCTGACTCGCAGGCGTTACGGTCAGTAGAACATCTCTGACTCACAGGCGTTACGGTCAGTCGAACATCTCTGACTCGCAGGCGTTATGGTCAGTACAACATTTCTGGCTCGCAGGCGTTACGGTCAGTAGAACATCTCTGGCTCGCAGGCGCTATGGTCAGTACAACATTTCTGGCTCGCAGGCGTTACGGTCAGTAGAACATCCCTGACTCGCAGGCGTTACGGTCAGTAGGACATCCCTGACTCGCAGGCGTTACGTCAGTAGAACATCCCTGACTCGCAGGCGTTACGGTCAGTACAACATCTCTGACTCGCAGGCGTTACGGTCAGTAGAACATCCCTGACTCGCAGGCGTTACGGTCAGTACAACATCTCTGACTCGCAGGCGTAACGGTCAGTACAACATCTCTGGCTCGCAGGCGTTACGGTCAGTAGAACATCTCTGGCTCGCAGGCGTTACGGTCAGTAGAACATCCCTGACTCGCAGGCGTTACGGGCAGTAGAACATCTCTGACTCGCAGGCGTTACGGTCAGTACAACATCTCTGACTCGCAGGCGTAACGGTCAGTACAACATCTCTGACTCGCAGGCGTTACGGTCAGTAGAACATCCCTGACTCGCAGGCGTTACGGTGAGTAGAACATCTCTGACTCGCAGGCGTTACGGTGAGTAGAACATCTCTGACTCGCAGGCGTTACGGTCAGTACAACATCTCTGCCTCGCAGGCGTTACGGTCAGTAGAACATCTCTGCCTCGCAGGCGTTACGGTCAGTACAACATCTCTGACTCGCAGGCGTTATGGTCAGTAGAACATCTCTGACTCGCAGGCGTTACGGTCAGTAGAACATCTCTGACTCACAGGCGTTACGGTCAGTAGAACATCTCTGACTCGCAGGCGTTACGGTCAGTACAACATCTGACTCGCAGGCGTTACGGTCAGTACAACATCTCTGCCTCGCAGACGTTACAGTCAGTAGAACATCTCTGCATGGCAGGCGTTACGGTCAGTAGAACATCTCTGGCTCGCAGGCGTTACGGTCAGTAGAACATCTCTGACTCGCAGGCGTTACGGTCAGTACAACATCTCTGCCTCGCAGACGTTACAGTCAGTAGAACATCTCTGCATGGCAGGCGTTACGGTCAGTAGAACATCTCTGGCTCGCAGGCGTTACGGTCAGTAGAACATCTCTGACTCGCAGGCGTTACGGTCAGTACAACATCTCTGACTCGCAGGCGTTACTTCAGTAGAACATCCCTGACTCGCAGGCGTTTAGGTCAGTACAACATCTGACTCGCAGGCGTTACGGTCAGTAGAACATCCCTGACTCGCAGGCGTTACGGTCAGTACAACATCTCTGCCTCGCAGGCGTTACGGTCAGTAGAACATCCCTGGCTCGCAGGCGTTACGGTCAGTAGAACATCCCTGACTCGCAGGCTTTACGGTCAGTAGAACATCTCTGGCTCGCAGGCGTTACGGTCAGTAGAACATCTCTGACTCGCAGGCGTTACGGTCAGTACAACATTTCTGACTCGCAGGCCTTACGGTCAGTAGAACATCCCTGACTCGCAGGCGTTACGTTCAGTAGAACAACTCTGACTCGCAGGCGTTACGGTCAGTACAACATCTCTGACTCGCAGGCGTTACGGTCAGTAGAACATCTCTGACTCGCAGGCGTTACGGTCAGTACAACATCCCTGACTCGCAGGCGTTACGGTCAGTACAACATCTCTGCATCGCAGGCGTTACGGTCAGTACAACATCTCTGACTCGCAGGTGTTACGGTCAGTACAACATCTCTGACTCGCAGGCGTTACGGTCAGTAGAACATCCCTGACTCGCAGGCGTTACGGTCAGTACAACATCTGACTCGCAGGCGTTACGGTCAGTAGAACATCCCTGACTCGCAGGCGTTACGGTCAGTAGAACATCCCTGACTCGCAGGCGTTACGGTCAGTACAACATCTGACTCGCAGGCGTTACGGTCAGTAGAACATCCCTGACTCGCAGGCGTTACGTTCAGTAGAACAACTCTGACTCGCAGGCGTTACGGTCAGTACAACATCTCTGACTCGCAGGCGTTACGGTCAGTAGAACATCTCTGACTCACAGGCGTTACGGTCAGTACAACATCTCTGACTCGCAGGCGTTACGGTCAGTAGAACATCTCTGGCTCGCAGGCGTTACGGTCAGTAGAACATCCCTGACTCGCAGGCGTTACGGTCAGTAGAACATCTCTGGCTCGCAGGCGTTACGGTCAGTAGAACATCTCTGACTCGCAGGCGTTACGGTCAGTACAACATTTCTGACTCGCAGGCGTTACAGTCAGTACAACATCCCTGACTCGCAGGCGTTACGTTCAGTAGAACAACTCTGACTCGCAGGCGTTACGGTCAGTAGAACATCCCTGACTCGCAGGCGTTACGGTCAGTAGAACATCTCTGACTCACAGGCGTTACGGTCAGTAGAACATCTCTGACTCGCAGGCGTTACGGTCAGTACAACATCTGACTCGCAGGCGTTACGGTCAGTACAACATCTCTGCCTCGCAGACGTTACGGTCAGTAGAACATCTCTGCATGGCAGGCGTTACGGTCAGTAGAACATCTCTGGCTCGCAGGCGTTACGGTCAGTAGAACATCTCTGACTCGCAGGCGTTACGGTCAGTACAACATCTCTGACTCGCAGGCGTTACTTCAGTAGAACATCCCTGACTCGCAGGCGTTTAGGTCAGTAGAACATGTCTGGCTCGCAGGCGTTACGGTCAGTAGAACATCTCTGACTCGCAGGCGTGACGGTCAGTAGAACATCTCTGACTCGCAGGCGTTACGGCGAGTAGAACATCTTTGGCTCGCAGGCGTTACGGTCAGTACAACATCTCTGGCTCGCAGGCGTTAATGTCAGTACAACATCTCTGGCTCGCAGGCGTTACGGTCAGTAGAACATCCCTGACTCGCAGGCGTTACGGGCAGTAGAACATCTCTGACTCGCAGGCGTTACGGTCAGTAGAACATCTCTAGCTCGCAGGCGTTACGGTCAGTACAACATCTCTGACTCGCAGGCGTTACGGTCAGTAGAACATCTCTGACTCGCAGGCGTTACGGGCAGTAGAACATCTCTGACTCGCAGGCGTTAATGTCAGTACAACATCCCTGGCTCGCAGGCGTTAATGTCAGTACAACATCTCTGGCTCGCAGGCGTTACGGTCAGTAGAACATCTCTGACTCGCAGGCGTGACGGTCAGTAGAACATCTCTGACTCGCAGGCGTTACGGCGAGTAGAACATCCCTGACTCGCAGGCGTTACGGTCAGTAGAACATCTCTGACTCACAGACGTTACGGTCAGTAGAACATCTCTGACTCGCAGGCGTTACGGTCAGTACAACATCTGACTCGCAGGCGTTACGGTCAGTACAACATCTCTGCCTCGCAGACGTTACAGTCAGTAGAACATCTCTGCATGGCAGGCGTTACGGTCAGTAGAACATCTCTGGCTCGCAGGCGTTACGGTCAGTAGAACATCTCTGACTCGCAGGCGTTACGGTCAGTACAACATCTCTGACTCGCAGGCGTTACTTCAGTAGAACATCCCTGACTCGCAGGCGTTTAGGTCAGTAGAACATCTCTGGCTCGCAGGCGTTACGGTCAGTAGAACATCTCTGACTCGCAGGCGTGACGGTCAGTAGAACATCTCTGACTCGCAGGCGTTACGGCGAGTAGAACATCTTTGGCTCGCAGGCGTTACGGTCAGTACAACATCTCTGGCTCGCAGGCGTTAATGTCAGTACAACATCTCTGGCTCGCAGGCGTTACGGTCAGTAGAACATCCCTGACTCGCAGGCGTTACGGGCAGTAGAACATCTCTGACTCGCAGGCGTTACGGTCAGTAGAACATCTCTGGCTCGCAGGCGTTACGGTCAGTACAACATCTCTGACTCGCAGGCGTTACGGTCAGTAGAACATCTCTGACTCGCAGGCGTTACGGGCAGTAGAACATCTCTGACTCGCAGGCGTTACGGCGAGTAGAACATCTTTGGCTCGCAGGCGTTACGGTCAGTACAACATCTCTGGCTCCCAGGCGTTAATGTCAGTACAACATCTCTGGCTCGCAGGCGTTACGGTCAGTAGAACATCTCTGACTCGCAGGCGTGACGGTCAGTAGAACATCTCTGACTCGCAGGCGTTAATGTCAGTACAAAATCCCTGGCTCGCAGGCGTTAATGTCAGTACAACATCTCTGGCTCGCAGGCGTTACGGTCAGTAGAACATCTCTGACTAGCAGGCGTGACGGTCAGTAGAACATCTCTGACTCGCAGGCGTTACGGCGAGTAGAACATCTTTGGCTCGCAGGCGTTACGGTCAGTACAACATCTCTGGCTCCCAGGCGTTAATGTCAGTACAACATCTCTGGCTCGCAGGCGTTACGGTCAGTAGAACATCTCTGACTCGCAGGCGTGACGGTCAGTAGAACATCTCTGACTCGCAGGCGTTAATGTCAGTACAACATCCCTGGCTCGCAGGCGTTAATGTCAGTACAACATCTCTGGCTCGCAGGCGTGACGGTCAGTAGAACATCTCTGACTCGCAGGCGTTACGGCGAGTAGAACATCTTTGGCTCGCAGGCGTTACGGTCAGTACAACATCTCTGGCTCCCAGGCGTTAATGTCAGTACAACATCTCTGGCTCGCAGGCGTTACGGTCAGTAGAACATCTCTGACTCGCAGGCGTGACGGTCAGTAGAACATCTTTGGCTCGCAGGCGTTAATGTCAGTACAACATCCCTGGCTCGCAGGCGTTAATGTCAGTACAACATCTCTGGCTCGCAGGCGTGACGGTCAGTAGAACATCTCTGACTCGCAGGCGTTACGGCGAGTAGAACATCTTTGGCTCGCAGGCGTTACGGTCAGTACAACATCTCTGGCTGCCAGGCGTTAATGTCAGTACAACATCTCTGGCTCGCAGGCGTTACGGTCAGTAGAACATCTCTGACTCGCAGGCGTTACGGGCAGTAGAACATCTCTGACTCGCAGGCGTTACGGTCAGTAGAACATCTTTGGCTCGCAGGCGTTACGGTCAGTACAACATCTCTGGCTCGCAGGCGTTAATGTCAGTACAACATCTCTGGCTCGCAGGCGTTACGGTCAGTAGAACATCCCTGACTCGCAGGCGTTACGGGCAGTAGAACATCTCTGACTCGCAGGCGTTACGGTCAGTAGAACATATCTGGCTCGCAGGCGTTACGGTCAGTACAACATCTCTGACTCGCAGGCGTTACGGTCAGTAGAACATCTCTGACTCGCAGGCGTTAATGTCAGTACAACATCTCTGGCTCGCAGGCGTTAATGTCAGTACAACATCTCTGGCTATTCATTATGAATTTCTTAAATAAACAAACTGCAACAACATGAGGGCAGATCCTTTGAGCGCTGCTGAGGACGCTGTGAAGTGACGCTCGAGTGATCAAGTATTCCAATGTATAAAAAAAGCTTTCATTCGATTCCTCCGTCCTCATTTTCTTTCCTTGCGTCCTTCCCTCACAACCTACAGGGGGAGGAGTTGAGACGCTAGGAAAGGAAGCGAGGGAAGGAAACGAGGATGCACAAATAAGAAATGAGAAGCACCCTTGATCACTCGAGCGTCACTTCACAGCGTCCTCAGCAGGGCCCTTATGGATCTGCCCTTATGTTGTTGAAGTTTACTTTTTAAGAAATTCATAATGAATAATAATAAAGCAAGATTCCCTGTTGAAATATGTGCGATGTGTGGTTTATATAAACAGCAAGGGTAAAGTACAAATTCAAATTATTGTGACGATGTGAAGGGGGAGGAGAATGTGCGTCGCGTTTAGTCAATAAAACACTTCCGCATAGGATACACCTGTGTATCTTCGCTCATGACTCCTCTGAAAGCCTCATCACTCCTCGACTCCTCGCGGTGCAATTAGAGAATTGAGATGTCCTTCAAGATGGCTGTGCTTGATTGATTTCCGGGTCATAGGATGGAGAGGAGCGAGGAGACCATAGACATCATATAGATAGACGCCCTATCGACAGCTACTGCCTATTGGCGCGGACGAGCCGTGGGGCCGCCATCTTAAACCGGTCACCCGCTCCGCTCAGTGTAATCTGTTTGGCAGGTGCAATGAGCCGCCAGCGCATTTAATTAATCATATCTCACTGAATACCGAACTGATTTTCACGCGTTTTTTTTTGCTGCAAAGGTCATACACGTAGCTACGATACAGGACACATTGAATATTTTGTTCACAAAATACAACTAATAGTATGGTAATGTTAAATGTTAAATCTTACTTGTGTAAAGTAATCCCCGAGTGATGGTCCGCCGATTTGAGCAGGAATATACTGCACAGTGCTCTGGCATCTACTGCTGCTATGCAACGCAAATAGGAGTATGACCTGCTTAATATGGCGGCCGCATTTCTTGCGCCACAGCGGCCAATAGGGCATCTAGTCTCTTTATGATATCTATGGAGGAGACGAGGAGGGGTATTGAGAAGCACCCCCTGTCTGTTTCTGCTGAGGGTTACATGAGGAGCTACGGAAACCCTAAAGGGTCATGGTGGGTCAAATAATTTTAATGCTTTCCATTCTCAAAACTTTTGAGTTCTATCAAATGAATGCAAAGTTTCTTGGTGGGAAAACACAAAACTTTTGCGATAGAACATAAAAGCATTCAAAAATATTTTTTCTTCAATTTCAGAATTTTTTCTATCATGTCTTTTAAGTTCTTCCATAGACATCTGCTAGTTCAGAGGAATCTGGCTTCAGATTGACCAGTTTAAGACGTCTAGCTAGAGGAAACTCCTGAGAGTACATACTAATATACAGTAAGACCTTTGAATAACTGTACGTCTGAAACAAATTAAGGTTGAGAATCTAATTCATAATATCTTGGAATTTTGAATTTTAAGCAATAATGTGAAGGCAAACTTAACTCCCAGTTTTGCTACAAATGTTGAACTCAGTGACCAAATCAGAAAGTACATCACTCCTTTATTATCCGAGTGACAGGTGAAGGTGATTCCCTCAAACACACACACAGACACACACACACACACACACTCACATGCACATGCTCCAGTCCTGATCAGGCACTTTAATGGACCCATTCAGAGCCACGGATGTTATTGACACAAATGTTCAGTGCAATTAACTGTATTCTTACATAATGACAAGACATTTCAGTGCAAAATCCCAAAGAGATCTGAATGTAGCATCACATTGGCAAAGGAAGTTAGCATCACAACTAGTAATCCTGGCTGAAACGGCACACGTGTTTCCGGCAGCGTTCGGGGAGAATCACAGACTTCAGGTTGTTTAGTTCTCCCAGTCTCCAGACGGCGAGTCCGAGCGCTCTTCATCGTCAGAGTCGTTCGAGACCTTCTTCATCCTCAGCATGGCAGCTTTGATGCTGCGCTCTAACTCTGAGTCTGAGCTGAGGGGCGGGGCTCGAGAGGGCGGGGCTTTCTTCAAGGCCACGCCCTGACGGATGGCTGACAGGAGGCTGTCTCTGACATCACCACTCTCGACCTTAACCTCGACCTTCCTCAGGTGTTTCTGTCCGCGCTGAAGAGATGCTAGGAGCTCGTCCATCGACCCTGAATCACAAACACACTTCACTCACTGGGAGACGGTCATATTTCTCCTCAGAGTCAATATAAATACAGAACACGTGTTGTGTTTATAACATGACACACAATGCTTAACCTTCTGGTGCTCTTCAGTAATTTTTGACCAAAAATTGTTTTTTTTTTTTTCTTCAGTGTTTCCCACAGATTAAAAAGTCATTTGTGGTAGTGGCTGCGGGGGGGGGGGGGGGGGCAAATTTGAATTTGCTATTCAATATAATTCCTTCATTAATAATTTGTTACACAGAACTTTATTATATTAAATATTAATCAAAAATGATTCACACATACACAAAATCCACACATATAACACCCTATACAAAATTCACACCCCATTCAAATTTCTTTACCTCTACAAAATCATCACGGTGTAGATTCTGTGGCGCACCGCCACGAATAAGTCTATGTGTGGGAAACACCGCTTCATTTGAATGGTACGAAACTTGGTAAAGGCTTTGGCACTTTTATATTATTTCCTTAAATTAAAACATAAAAACAGCAGTTAAGAATTGTATTTCATTAGCTTGTGGAGTCCAGGACTCTGACGCTCACCTGAGTTTTGTTCAAGGGTGTTTCGCATCGGCAGCTTGTCACTGATTTGTGGAGCAGGCGGAGGAAGAAGAGGAGGGGGAGGAGGAGGAGGAGGAGAAAGAAGAGGAGGAGGAGGAGGAGGAGAAAGAAGAAGAGGAGGAGAAAGAAGAAGAGGAGGAGGAGGAGGAGTCTGGTCTGGTTTTGCTGATGAAGATCCAGATCCAGAGGGCAGCAGAATCTGCACCGGGATTTCACGCTGCTTCTGACTCCGCCCCTTCCTAAGGGGGGTGGAGCTCTGTGGTCCCAGGCTGATGATTGACAGGGGCTGGGAGGAGTCATCCCTGCTGGAGTCATGTGACTCTGTATGTAAAACATACTGACCCTGATGTCTCTAAACTCAAAGAAACACACAGAAAACAAACACTGAAGCCATGCTGAAAATTAAACACACAATCACACTCACTCACAAACACACAGCGATGCATTACCTCTCTGAAGCAGCGCACTCTGTTGAGTGTCTTTGCTCTCTCGATCTCAAGCCATTGCTTCTGCTGCTCCTCCTCCGCTCTCCTCTTCTCTCGCTTCTGAACACACACACACACACACACACACACACGAGACACGCTCAGAGATGCCGGCACAAACAATGACAGGCACAAAAGAGGAATGTGAAAGTGAGTTTGAATCGGCCACATCCCGGGATGCACACGCATCACTAACTGCGCACACAACTGCACACGCATCACTAACTGCGCACGCATCACTAACTGCGCACGCATCACTAACTGCGCACTCATCACTAACTGCGCACGCATCACTAACTGCGCACGCATCACTAACTGCGCACTCATCACTAACTGCACGCGCATCACTAACTGCACACTCATCACTAACTGCACACGCATCACTAACTGCACCCGCATCACTAACTGCACCCGCATCACTAACTGCCCACGCATCACTAACTGCACACTCATCACTAACTGCACACTCATCACTACCTGCACGCGCATCACTAACTGCACACTCATCACTAACTGCACACTCATCACTAACTGCACGCGCATCACTAACTGCGCACGCATCACTAACTGCGCACGCATCACTAACTGCACACTCATCACTAACTGCGCACGCATCACTAACTGCGCACTCATCACTAACTGCACGCGCATCACTAACTGCACACTCATCACTAACTGCACACGCATCACTAACTGCACCCGCATCACTAACTGCACCCGCATCACTAACTGCCCACGCATCACTAACTGCACACTCATCACTAACTGCACACTCATCACTACCTGCACGCGCATCACTAACTGCACACTCATCACTAACTGCACACTCATCACTAACTGCACGCGCATCACTAACTGCGCACGCATCACTAACTGCGCACGCATCACTAACTGCACACTCATCACTAACTGCACACTCATCACTAACTGCACACTCATCACTAACTGCGCACGCATCACTAACTGCGCACTCATCACTAACTGCGCACGCATCACTAACTGCGCACGCATCACTAACTGCGCACTCATCACTAACTGCACGCGCATCACTAACTGCACACTCATCACTAACTGCACACTCATCACTAACTGCGCACGCATCACTAACTGCGCACGCATCACTAACTGCGCACTCATCACTAACTGCACGCGCATCACTAACTGCACACTCATCACTAACTGCACACTCATCACTAACTGCGCACGCATCACTAACTGTGCACTCATCACTAACTGCGCACGCATCACTAACTGCGCACGCATCACTAACTGCACACTCATCACTAACTGCACGCGCATCACTAACTGCACACTCATCACTAACTGCACACGCATCACTAACTGCACGCGCATCACTAACTGCACGCGCATCACTAACTGCACACGCATCACTAACTGCGCACGCATCACTAACTGCACACTCATCACTAACTGCACGCGCATCACTAACTGCACACTCATCACTAACTGCACACTCATCACTAACTGCGCACTCATCACTAACTGCGCACGCATCACTAACTGCGCACGCATCACTAACTGCACACTCATCACTAACTGCACACTCATCACTAACTGCACACTCATCACTAACTGCGCACTCATCACTAACTGCGCACGCATCACTAACTGCGCACGCATCACTAACTGCGCACTCATCACTAACTGCGCACGCATCACTAACTGCGCACTCATCACTAACTGCGCACGCATCACTAACTGCGCACGCATCACTAACTGCGCACTCATCACTAACTGCGCACGCATCACTAACTGCACACTCATCACTAACTGCACGCGCATCACTAACTGCACACTCATCACTAACTGCACACTCATCAGTAACTGCACACGCATCACTAACTGCACGCGCATCACTAACTGCGCGCGCATCACTAACTGCGCACGCATCACTAACTGCGCACTCATCACTAACTGCGCACGCATCACTAACTGCGCACGCATCACTAACTGCGCACTCATCACTAACTGCGCACGCATCACTAACTGCACACGCATCACTAACTGCACGCGCATCACTAACTGCACACTCATCACTAACTGCACACGCATCACTAACTGCACGCGCATCACTAAATGCACGCGCATCACTAACTGCACACGCATCACTAACTGCACACTCATCACTAACTGCACGCGCATCACTAACTGCACGCGCATCACAAACTGCACACTCATCACTAACTGCACACGCATCACTAACTGCACACGCATCACTAACTGCACGCGCATCACTAACTGCACACTCATCACTAACTGCACACTCATCAGTAACTGCACACGCATCACTAACTGCGCGCGCATCACTAACTGCGCACTCATCACTAACTGCGCACGCATCACTAACTGCGCACGCATCACTAACTGCGCACTCATCACTAACTGCGCACGCATCACTAACTGCACACGCATCACTAACTGCACGCGCATCACTAACTGCACACTCATCACTAACTGCACACGCATCACTAACTGCACGCGCATCACTAAATGCACGCGCATCACTAACTGCACACGCATCACTAACTGCACACTCATCACTAACTGCACGCGCATCACTAACTGCACGCGCATCACAAACTGCACACTCATCACTAACTGCACACGCATCACTAACTGCACACGCATCACTAACTGCACACTCATCACTAACTGCACACTCATCACTAACTGCACACTCATCACTAACTGCACACGCATCACTAACTGCACGCTCATCACTAACTGCACACTCATCAATAACTGCACACTCATCACTAACTGCACACGCATCACTAACTGCACGCGCATCACTAACTGCACACTCATCACTAACTGCACACGCATCACTAACTGCGCACTCATCACTAACTGCGCGCGCATCACTAACTGCACACTCATCACTAACTGCGCACGCATCACTAACTGCGCACGCATCACTAACTGCGCACTCATCACAAACTGCGACACGCATCACTAACTGCGCACGCATCACTAACTGCGCACTCATCACTAACTGCGCACGCATCACTAACTGCGCACTCATCACTAACTGCCCGCGCATCACTAACTGCACACTCATCACTAACTGCACACGCATCACTAACTGCACGCGCATCACTAACTGCACACGCATCACTAACTGCACACTCATCACTAACTGCACGCGCATCACTAACTGCACACTCATCACTAACTGCACACTCATCACTAACTGCACACGCATCACTAACTGCACACGCATCACTAACTGCACACTCATCACTAACTGCACACTCATCACTAACTGCACGCGCATCATTAACTGCACGCGCATCACTAACTGCACGCGCATCACTAACTGCACGCGCATCACTAACTGCACGCGCATCACTAACTGCACACTCATCACTAACTGCACACTCATCACTAACTGCACACTCATCACTAACTGCACACGCATCACTAACTGCATACTCATCACTAACTGCACGCTCATCACTAACTGCACGCGCATCATTAACTGCACGCGCATCACTAACTGCACGCGCATCACTAACTGCACACTCATCACTAACTGCACACGCATCACTAACTGCGCACGCATCACTAACTGCACACTCATCACTAACTGCGCACTCATCACTAACTGCACACTCATCACTAACTGCACACGCATCACTAACTGCGCACGCATCACTAACTGCACACTCATCACTAACTGCACACGCATCACACGCATCACTAACTGCACACGCATCACTAACTGCACACTCATCACTAACTGCACACTCATCACTAACTGATCACTCATCACTAACTGCACACTCATCACTAACTGCACGCGCATCATTAACTGCACGCGCATCACTAACTGCACGCGCATCACTAACTGCACGCGCATCACTAACTGCACGCGCATCACTAACTGCACACTCATCACTAACTGCACACTCAACACTAACTGCACACTCATCACTAACTGCACACGCATCACTAACTGCACACTCATCACTAACTGCACACTCATCACTAACTGCACACGCATCATTAACTGCACGCGCATCACTAACTGCACACTCATCACTAACTGCACACGCATCACTAACTGCGCACGCATCACTAACTGCACACTCATCACTAACTGCACACGCATCACTAACTGCACACTCATCACTAACTGCGCACTCATCACTAACTGCACACTCATCACTAACTGCACACGCATCATTAACTGCACACTCATCACTAACTGCGCACGCATCACTAACTGCACACTCATCACTAACTGCACGCGCATCACTAACTGCGCACGCATCACTAACTGCGCACTCATCACTAACTGCACACTCATCACTAACTGCACACGCATCACTAACTGCACACTCATCACTAACTGCACACGCATCACTAACTGCGCACTCATCACTAACTGCACACTCATCACTAACTGCACACGCATCACTAACTGCACACTCATCACTAACTGCACACGCATCACTAACTGCGCACGCATCACTAACTGCACACTCATCACTAACTGCACACTCATCACTAACTGCACGCGCATCACTAACTGCACGCGCATCACTAACTGCGCACGCATCACTAACTGCGCACTCATCACTAACTGCACACTCATCACTAACTGCACACGCATCACTAACTGCACACTCATCACTAACTGCACACGCATCACTAACTGCGCACGCATCACTAACTGCACACTCATCACTAACTGCGCACGCATCACTAACTGCGCACGCATCACTAACTGCACACTCATCACTAACTGCACACACATCACTAACTGCACACTCATCACTAACTGCACACGCATCATTAACTGCACGCGCATCACTAACTGCACGCGCATCACTAACTGCACGCACATCACTAACTGCACACTCATCACTAACTGCACACTCATCACTAACTGCTAGTGGTGCAACGGATCATCATTGATCCGTGGTCCATTCGGATCAATATCTTCGGTTCGGCACACACGTGATCCGCGGATTGATTTATGAAAAAAAAAAGTTGTGCGCATGTTCAGTCCACACACAGCGTGGTCATGGCGAGCGGAGGAACGGATGAGCTTGAACGCCCCGCGTCATTTAAATCCCCTGTATGGGAGCATTTTGGCTTCCCTATCAAATATAATGATGAAGGAAAGAGGTTAGTGGATAAAACAGTGACGATGTGTAGGCACTGTGGCAGCATGGCCACGCATTTGAAGCGACATCACCCCGATGTTTCACTGACAGGAGTGAAAACGAATGCTGCTCAACAACTGCTTATCACCGCGGCATTTAAGCAACCCCTTGTTGCACAATCAGACCGGGCTAAAGCCATCACAAACGGCATTCGCGCAGCACTACCCCTCGCTCGTCCCTCTCCCTCCCGCGCGCTCTCTCTCTCTCTCCATCATATGAGGTGCCGTGCAGTCAAGGGCTTAAATCAAACTTCATTCACGCACACATGAAACACTTGCATACACATATACTAAGTAGTCAAACATACATGTATACTGCTGGATGCTCAAACAACATGTGAAATGCACAAAGACACACCTAAATTCGCTCACGCACATACACGCAAACTCTACACACACGAGATGCGCGCACACACAAACTCTCCACGCACATAATCATATGAGAGACGCGCGCACACACACAAACTCGCGCACATACTCATATGAGACGCGAGGGCGCGCACACAAACTCTCCACGCAAATACTTATATGAGACGCGAGCACACACACACAAACTCGCGCACAAACTCAATGAGACGAGAGCACACAAACACAAACTCTCCGCGCACATACTCATATGATACGCGAGCACACACACACACACACACACACACACACACACAAACTAGGGCACATACATACTCATATGATACGCGAGCACACACACACACACACACACACACACAAACTAGGGCACATACATACTCATATGAGACGCATGCTCACACAGTACATGATGCATATGATTCTCAGTGTGAACATAAGTCACACATTGGTAAGTGCATTTTTTGTTAACAGAGAATGAGAGTCCATTGCTTTTATTGTTTTTGGTTGTTTTGTTCATTTATTGCGGATATTTAAAATGTTTTCAGTGTTAAATAGTCTTTAGAAATAAAAGTTTATTGATCTTTGAAAAGGTATACCAGCATTATTATGCCATATCATCATTTTAGATGAAAATGGTCGGTGAACGACAATATTATCGTTTATTATCAATATTATCGTTTATCGCAATAATTTCTTGGACAATTTACCATCCAGTAAAATTTGTTATCGTGACAGGCCTAGCTATCGGTGTGTTTATAGGTGCAGACATGAGGCAATTTTTTTTTTTTTTTTTGCTGATCCGAAAAATGATCCGATCCGTGACTCTGATCCGAGAAACGATCCGAACCGTGAGTTTTTTGATCCGTTCCACCCCTACTAACTGCACACTCATCACTAACTGCACACTCATCACTAACTGTACATGCATCACTAACTGCACACTCATCACTAACTGCACACTCATCACTAACTGCACACGCATCACTAACTGCACACTCATCACTAACTGCACGTGCATCACTAACTGCCCACGCATCACTAACTGCACCCGCATCACTAACTGCACCCGCATCACTAACTGCCCACGCATCACTAACTGCCCGCGCATCACTAACTGCACGCACATAACTAACTGCACACTCATCACTAACTGCACACGCATCACTAACTGCACACTCATCACTAACTGCACGCGAATCACTAACTGCACACTCATCACTAACTGCACACGCATCACTAACTGCACACGCATCACTAACTGCACACTCATCACTAACTGCACACGCATCACTAACTGCACGCGCATCACTAACTGCACCCGCATCACTAACTGCACCCGCATCACTAACTGCCCACGCATCACTAACTGCACCCGCATCACTAACTGCACACTCATCACTAACTGCACGCGCATCACTAACTGCACGCGCATCACTAACTGCACGCGCATCACT
>NW_027508727.1:217500-232500 GCF_051911475.1 Siphateles boraxobius
GTGTTAGACCAGTGGAGTGTGTTTGTGTGAGTGTGTGTGTGTGTGCGCGTGTGTGTGTGTTAGACACGTGGTGTGTGTTTGTGTGAGTGTGTGTGTGTGTGTGTGTGTTAGACCCGTGATGTGTGTTTGTGCTTGTGTGGGTGCGTGTGTGTTAGACCCGTGGTGTGTGTTTGTGTGAGTGTGTGTGCATATGTTAGACCCGTGGTGTGTGTTTGTGTGAGTGTCTGTTGCGTGTGTGTGTGTTAGACACGTGGTGTGTGTTTGTGTGAGTGTGGTTGCGTGTGTGTTAGACCTGTGGTGTGTGTTTGTGTGGGTGCGTGTGTGTTAGACCCGTGGTGTGTGTTTGTGTGAGTGCGTGTGTGTGTGTGTGTGTGTTAGACCCGTGGTGTGTGTTTGTGTTTGTGTGAGTGTGGGTGCGTGTGTTTTAGACCCGTGGTGTGTGTTTGTGTGAGTGCGTATGTGTGTGTGTGTTAGACCCGTGGTGTGTGTTTGTGTGAGTGTGGGTGCGTGTGTGTTAGACACGTGGTGTGTGTTTGTGTGAGTGTGGGTGCGTGTGTGTTAGACCCGTGGTGTGTGTTTGTGTGAGTGCGTGTGTGTTAGACCCGTGGTGTGTGTTTGTGTGAGTGCGTGTGTGTGTGTGTGTTAGACCCGTGGTGTGTGTTTGTGTGAGTGCGTGTGTGTGTGTGTTAGACCCGTGGTGTGTGTGCATGTGAGTGTGTGTGCGTGTTAGACCAGTGGTGTGTGTTTGTGTGAGTGTGTGTGTATATGTTAGACCCGTGGTGTGTCTTTGTGTGAGTGTGTGTGCGTGTGTGCGTGTGGGTGTGTTAGACACGTGGTGTGTGTGCGTGTGTGTGTGTTAGACACGTGGTGTGTGTTTGTGTGTGTGTGTGTGTGTTAGACCCGTGGTGTGTGTTTGTGTGAGTACGTGTGTGTTAGACCCGTGGTGTGTGTGCGTGTGTGTGTGTGCGTGTTAGACCCTTGGTGTGTATTTGTGTGAGTGTGTGTGCGTGTGTGTGTGTTAGACACGTGGTGTGTGTTTGTGTGAGTGTGTGTGTGTGTGTTAGACCCGTGGTGTGTGTTTGTGTTTGTGTGGGTGCGTGTGTGTTAGACCCGTGGTGTGTGTTTGTGTGAGTCCGTGTGTGTTAGACCCGTGGTTTGTGTTTGTGTGAGGGTGGGTGCGTGTGTGTTAGACCCGTGGTGTGTGTTTGTGTGAGTGCGTGTGCGTGTGTGTTAGACCCGTGGTGTGTGTTTGTGTGGATGCGTGTGTGTTAGACCCGTGGTGTGTGTTTGTGTGAGTGCGTGTGCGTGTGTGTTAGACCCGTGGTGTGTGTTTGTGTGGATGCGTGTGTGTTAGACCCGTGGTGTGTGTTTGTGTGAGGGTGGGTGCGTGTGTGTTAGACCCGTGGTGTGTGTTTGTGTGAGTGCGTGTGCGTGTGTGTTAGACCCGTGGTGTGTGTTTGTGTGGATGCGTGTGTGTTAGACCCGTGGTGTGTGTTTGTGTGAGTGCGTGTGCGTGTGTGTTAGACCTGTGATCTGTCTCCGTCTGGTCTGGATCTGCGTCAGCAGCAGAAGCTCCTCGTTCCTCAGGATCTCAAACCTGCAGTCGTGAAGTTCCACCTGCGTCTCGTAATACTGGAGTTCCAGCTCGCTCACACACACAGCCCCGCTGCGCATCTGCACACACACACACACAAAAGAGTCAGCTCGCTGACACACTCGGCCCCGCTGCACCTACACATACACACACACACACACACCCACACACGAGAGTCAGCTCGCTGACACACTCGGCCCCGCTGCGCATACACACACACACACACACACACACACACACACACCCACACATGAGAGTCAGCTCACTAACATACTAGGCCCCGCTACGCTTCTGAACACACACACACACACGAGAGTCAGCTCACTAACACACTCGGCCCCGTTGTGCATCTGCACACACACACACACGAGAGTCAGCTCACTAACACACTCGGCCCCGTTGTGCATCTGCACACACACACGCACACACACGTTTGCTATCAACCAGGTGTGAGTTGTCTGACATATGTTAAACCATTGTCTCCATGGTAACCATCACTAAAACCCTTGAACTCAGATTAGGGTGTTTGTGAAAGTGACCTTATAAATTGACAAGATACAGAAATACACAAACTCCACTTTGAAACACTGCAGGAGAGTGAAACAGCTCCCTCTGCTGGATCACTGTCCAGTTCTGGGACATAAACATTGAAAGTGCATTTGAGTATGGAAATACTCTCTTCCGAGAGCGGGAACTCCTCCCTTCTCCACTGTTGGTGAAATCCTATAGGCTAACGCCAGCTTGGAACAGCTGGCCAATTGTCGTGAAGTATGCAAATACTCACAGGCTTGCGGGCAGTATAAAATGCATGGGGCTCTTTCTCGTGGAAGCTGCACGTGTGACTAGCAAACTCTCTCGACGCATACGATGGCTTCAGTCTGCCAGATTTGTGCAGGACTCATCGACCCGCCCGACAACCACAAGTTCTGCAACAACAGGGACTCCATGTGCGTTCCCTGTGCTGACTGCCATTGGGCACTAAGAGCCAGGAGGGGATTGAGAACGAGCGAGAACACGAGAACACGAGCGAAAACACGAGCGAGAAAACGAGCGAGAAAACGAGCGAGAACACGAGCGAGAACACGAGCGAGAAAACGACCGAGAACACGAGCGAGAAAACGAGCGAGAACGAGCGAGAACACGAGCGAGAAAAGAGAACACGAGAACACGAGCGAGAAAACGAGAACACCAGTGAGAACACGAGCGAGAACACAAGCGAGAAAACGAGAACACGAGCGAGAACACGAGCGAGAACACGAGCGAGAACACGAGCTGGAAAACGCGAACACGAGCGAGAACACGAGCGAGAACACGAGCGAGAACACGAGCGAGAACACGAGCGAGAACACGAGCGAGAACACGAGCGAGAACACGAGCGAGAACACGAGCGAGAACACGAGCGAGAAAACGAGAACACGAGCGAGAACACTAGCGAGAACGAGTGAGAACACGAGAACACGAGCGAGAAAAGAGAACACGAGAACACCAGTGATAACACGAGCGAGAACACGAGCGAGAAAACGAGAACACCAGCGAGAACACCAGCGAGAACACGAGCGAGAACACGAGCGAGAAAGCGAGAACACTAGCGAGAACGAGCGAGAACACGAGAACACGAGCAAGAAAGCGAGAAGACAAGCAAGGACACGAGGGAGAACATGAGCGAGAACACTAGCGAGAACGAGCGAGAACACGAGAACACGAGCAAGAAAGCGAGAACACCAGCGAGAACACCAGCGAGAAAACGAGCCAGAAAACGAGAACACGAGCGAGAACACGAGCTGGAAAACGAGAACACGAGCGAGAACATGAGCGAGAAAACGAGCGAGAAAACGAGCGAGAACACGAGCGAGAACACGAGCGAGAACACGAGCTGGAAAACGAGAACACGAGCGAGAAAACGAGCGAGAAAACGAGCGAGAAAACGAGCGAGAAAACGAGCGAGAACACGAGCGAGAACACGAGCGAGAACACGAGCTGGAAAACGAGAACACGAGCGAGAACACGAGCGAGAAAACGAGCGAGAAAACGAGCGAGAACACGAGCGAGAACACGAGCGAGAACACGAGCTGGAAAACGAGAACACGAGCGAGAACACGAGCGAGAACACGAGCGAGAACACGAGCGAGAACACGAGCGAGAACACGAGCGAGAAAACGAGCGAGAACACAAGCGAGAAAACAAGCGAGAACACGAGCGAGAAAACAAGCGAGAACACGGAACATGAGCGAGAAAACAAGCGAGAACACGAGCAAGAAAACGAGAACACGAGTGCGAACACGAGCCAGAAAACGAGCGCGAACACGAGCCAGAAAACGAGAACACGAGCGAGAATTGAGAACACGAGCGAGAAAACGAGCGAGAACACGGAACACGAGCGAGAAAAAGAACGAGAACACAAGCGAGAACACGAGGGAGAACACGAGCGAGAAAGCGAGCGAGAAAAAGAGCGAGAACGCGAGCGAGAAAACGAGCGAGAACACGAGCGAGAACACGAGCGAGAACACGAGCGAGAACACGAGCGAGAACACGAGCGAGAAAACTAGCGAGAAAACGAGCGAGAACACGAGCAAGAAAACGAGCGAGAACACGAGCGAGAACATGAGCTAGAAAACAAGCGAGAACACGAGCGTGACATGAGTGAGAACACGAGTGAGAACACGAGCGAGAAAACAAGCGAGAACACGAGCAAGAAAGCGAGAACACGAGCAAGAAAGCGAAGAAACGAACGAGAACACGAGCGAGAATACGAACGAGAACACGAGCGAGAACACGAGCGCGAAAACGAGAAAACCAGCGAGAACACGAGCGAGAAAACGAGGGAGAACACGAGCGAGAACACTAGCGAGAATGAGCGAGAACACGAGAAAACGAGTAATAAAGCGAGAACACCAGCGAGAACACGAGCGAGAAAACGAGAACACGAGCGAGAACACGAGCGAGAAAACGAGCGAGAACACGAGCGAGAAAACGAGAACACGAGCGAGAACACGAGCGAGAAAACGAGCGAGAACACGAGCGAGAAAACGAGCGAGAACACGAGCGAGAAA
Source organism: Siphateles boraxobius (assembly GCF_051911475.1). Classification (NCBI taxonomy): domain Eukaryota; kingdom Metazoa; phylum Chordata; class Actinopteri; order Cypriniformes; family Leuciscidae; genus Siphateles; species Siphateles boraxobius. The sequence continues at coordinate 222,145 of NW_027508727.1, forward strand.
ACGAGCGAGAACACGAGCGAGAAAACGAGCGAGAACACGAGCGAGAAAACGAGCGAGAACACGAGCGAGAACACGAGCGAGAACACAAGCGAGAAAACAAGCGAGAACACGGAACACGAGCGAGAAAACAAGCGAGAACATGAGCAAGAAAACGAGAACACGAGTGAGAACACGAGTGCGAACACGAGCGAGAAAACGAGCAAGAACACGAGCGAGAACACGAGCGAGAACACGAGAACACGAGCGAGAAAATGAGAACACGAGCGAGAAAACGAGCGAGAAGACGGAACACAAGCGAGAAAACAAGAACATGAGCGAGAAAATGAGACACGAGCGAGAAAACGAGCGAGAAGACGGAACACGAGCGAGAAAACAAGCGAGCACACGAGCAAGAAAACGAGAACACGAGTGAGAACACGAGTGCGAACACGAGCGAGAAAACGAGCGAGAACACGAGCGAGAAAATGAGAACACGAGCGAGAAAACGAGCGAGAAGACGGAACACGAGCGAGAAAACAAGAACACGAGCGATAAAATGAGAACACGAGCGAGAAAACGAGCGAGAAGACGGAACACGAGCCAGAAAACGAACGAGAACACGAGCGAGAACACGAGGGAGAACACGAGCGAGAACACGAGCGAGAAAACTAGAACACGAGCGAGAAAACGAGAACACGAGCGAGAAAATGAGAACACGAGCGAGAAAACGAGCGAGAAGACGGAACACGAGCGAGAAAATGAGAACACGAGCGAGAAAACGAGCGAGAAGATGGAACACGAGCCAGAAAACGAGCGAGAACACGAGCGAGAACACGAGGGAGAACACGAGCGTGAACACGAGCGAGAACGAGCGAGAAAACGAGAACACGAGCAAGAAAATGAGAACACGAGCGAGAAAATGAGAACACGAGCGAGAAAACGAGCGAGAAGACGGAACACGAGCCAGAAAACGAGCGAGAAAACAAGCGAGAACACGGAACATGAGCGAGAAAACAAGCGAGAACACGAGCAAGAAAACGAGAACACGAGTGAGAACACGAGTGCGAACACGAGCCAGAAAACGAGCGAGAACACGAGCCAGAAAACGAGAACACGAGCGAGAATTGAGAACACGAGCGAGAACACGGAACACGAGCGAGAAAAAGAATGAGAACACAAGCGAGAACACGAGGGAGAACACGAGCGAGAACACGAGCGAGAAAGCGAGCGAGAAAACGAGCGAGAACACGAGCGAGAAAACGAGCGAGAACACGAGCGAGAACACGAGCGAGAACACGAGCGAGAACACGAGCTCGTTTTCTCGCTCGCTTTCTCGCTCGTGTTCTCGCTCGTGTTCTCCCTCGTGTTCTCGCTTGTGTTCTCATTCTTTTTCTCGCTCGTGTTCCGTGTTCTCGCTCGTGTTCTCAATTCTCGCTCGTGTTCTCGTTTTCTGGCTCGTGTTCTCGCTCGTTTTCTGGCTCGTGTTCGCACTCGTGTTCTCACTCGTGTTCTCGTTTTCTTGCTCGTGTTCTCGCTTGTTTTCTCGCTCATGTTCCGTGTTCTCGCTTGTTTTCTCGCTCGTTTTCTGGCTCGTGTTCCGTCTTCTCGCTCGTTTTCTCGCTCGTGTTCTCATTTTCTCGCTCGTGTTCTCATTTTCTTGCTCGTGTTCTCGTTTTCTCGCTCGTTCTCGCTCGTGTTCACGCTCGTGTTCTCCCTCGTGTTCTCGCTCGTGTTCTCGCTCGTTTTCTGGCTCGTGTTCCATCTTCTCGCTCGTTTTCTCGCTCGTGTTCTCATTTTCTCGCTCGTGTTCCGTCTTCTCGCTCGTTTTCTCGCTCGTGTTCTCATTTTCTCGCTCGTGTTCTCGTTTTCTCGCTCGTGTTCTAGTTTTCTCGCTCGTGTTCTCGCTCGTGTTCTCCCTCGTGTTCTCGCTCGTCTCGAGAACACGAGGGAGAACACGAGCGAGAACACGAGCGAGAAAGCGAGCGAGAAAACGAGCGAGAACACGAGCGAGAAAACGAGCGAGAACACGAGCGAGAACACGAGCGAGAACACGAGCTAGAACACGAGCGAGAAAACTAGCGAGAAATGAGCGAGAACACGAGCAAGAAAACGAGCGAGAACACGACCGAGAACATGAGCTAGAAAACAAGCGAGAACACGAGCGAGACATGAGTGAGAACACGAGTGAGAACACGAGCGAGAAAACAAGCGAGAACACGAGCAAGAAAGCGAGAACACGAGAACACGAGCGAGAAAATGAGAACACGAGCGAGAAAACGAGCGAGAATACGGAACACGAGCCAGAAAACGAACGAGAACACGAGCGAGAACACGAGGGAGAACACGAGCGAGAACACGAACGAGAAAACGAGCGAGAAAACGAGAACACAAGCGAGAAAACGAGAACACGAGCGAGAACACGAGCGAGAAAACGAGAACACGAGCGAGAACACAAGCAAGAACACGAGCGAGAAAACGAGCGAGAACACGAGCGAGAAAACGAGCGAGAACACGAGCGAGAACACGAGCGAGAACACGGAACACGAGCGAGAAAACAAGCGAGAACACGAGCAAAAAAACGAGAACACGAGTGAGAACACGAGGGAGAACACGAGCGAGAACACGAGCGAGAAAACTAGAACACGAGCGAGAAAACGAGAACACGAGCGAGAAAATGAGAACACGAGCGAGAAAACGAGCGAGAAGACGGAACACGAGCGAGAAAATGAGAACACGAGCGAGAAAACGAGCGAGAAGATGGAACACGAGCCAGAAAACGAGCGAGAACACGAGCGAGAACACGAGGGAGAACACGAGCGTGAACACGAGCGAGAACGAGCGAGAAAACGAGAACACGAGCAAGAAAATGAGAACACGAGCGAGAAAATGAGAACACGAGCGAGAAAACGAGCGAGAAGACGGAACACGAGCCAGAAAACGAGCGAGAAAACAAGCGAGAACACGGAACATGAGCGAGAAAACAAGCGAGAACACGAGCAAGAAAACGAGAACACGAGTGAGAACACGAGTGCGAACACGAGCCAGAAAACGAGCGAGAACACGAGCCAGAAAACGAGAACACGAGCGAGAATTGAGAACACGAGCGAGAAAACGAGCGAGAACACGGAACACGAGCGAGAAAAAGAACGAGAACACAAGCGAGAACACGAGGGAGAACACGAGCGAGAACACGAGCGAGAAAGCGAGCGAGAAAACGAGCGAGAACACGAGCGAGAAAACGAGCGAGAACACGAGCGAGAACACGAGTGAGAACACGAGCGAGAAAACTAGCGAGAAATGAGCGAGAACACGAGCAAGAAAACGAGCGAGAACACGACCGAGAACATGAGCTAGAAAACAAGCGAGAACACGAGCGAGACATGAGTGAGAACACGAGTGAGAACACGAGCGAGAAAACAAGCGAGAACACGAGCAAGAAATCGAGAACACGAGAACACGAGCGAGAAAATGAGAACACGAGCGAGAAAACGAGCGAGAATACGGAACACGAGCCAGAAAACGAACGAGAACACGAGCGAGAACACGAGGGAGAACACGAGCGAGAACACGAACGAGAAAACGAGCGAGAAAACGAGAACACAAGCGAGAAAACGAGAACACGAGCGAGAACACGAGCGAGAAAACGAGAACACGAGCGAGAACACAAGCAAGAACACGAGCGAGAAAACGAGCGAGAACACGAGCGAGAAAACGAGCGAGAACACGAGCGAGAACACGAGCGAGAACACGGAACACGAGCGAGAAAACAAGCGAGAACACGAGCAAAAAAACGAGAACACGAGTGAGAACACGAGTGCGAACACGAGCGAGAAAACGAGCGAGAACACGAGCGAGAACACGAGCGAGAAAACGAGAACACGAGCGAGAAAATGAGAACACGAGCGAGAAAACGAGGGAGAAGACGGAACACGAGCCAGAAAACGAACGAGAACACGAGCGAGAACACGAGGGAGAACACGAGCAAGAAAACGAGAACACGAGTGCGAACACGAGCCAGAAAACGAGCGAGAACACGAGCGAGAAAACGAGAACACGAGCGAGAATTGAGAACACGAGCGAGAAAACGAGCGAGAACACGGAACACGAGCGAGAAAAAGAACGAGAACACGAGGGAGAACACGAGGGAGAACACGAGCGGGAACACGAGCGGGAACACGAGCGAGAAGACGAGCGAGAAGACGAGCGAGAAGACGAGTGCGAACACGAGCCAGAAAACGAGCGAGAACACGAGCGAGAAAACGAGAACACGAGCGAGAATTGAGAACACGAGCGAGAAAACGAGCGAGAACACGGAACACGAGCGAGAAAAAGAACGAGAACACGAGCGAGAACACGAGGGAGAACACGAGCGAGAACACGAGCGAGAACACGAGCGAGAAAACAAGCGAGAACACGAGCAAGAAAGCAAGAACACGATCAAGAAAGCGAAAAACGAAAGAGAACACGAGCGAGAAAACGAACGAGAACACGAGAACACAAGTGAGAAAACGAGCGAGAAAACGAGAACACGAGCGAGAAAACGAGAACACGAGCGAGAACACGAGCGAGAACACGAGCGAGAACACGAACGAGAACACGAGCGAGAACACGAGCGAGAACACGAGCGAGAACACGAGCGAGAAAACGAGAACACGAGCGAGAAAATGAGAACACGAGCGAGAAAACGAGCGAGAAGACGGAACACGAGCCAGAAAACGAACGAGAACACGAGCGAGAACAGGAGGGAGAACACGAGCGAGAACACGAGCGAGAACAGGAGAGAGAACACGAGCAAGGAACATGAGCGAGAAAACAAGCGAGAACACGAGCAAGAAAACGAGAACACGAGTGAGAACACGAGTGCGAACACGAGCCAGAAAACGAGCGAGAACACGAGCGAGAAAACGAGAACACGAGCGAGAATTGAGAACACGAGCGAGAAAACGAGCGAGAACACGGAAAACGAGCGAGAAAAAGAACGAGAACACGAGCGAGAACACGAGGGAGAACACAAGCGAGAACACGAGCGAGAACACGAGCGAGAAAACGAGCGAGAAGACGAGCGAGAAGACGAGTGCGAACACGAGGCAGAAAACGAGCGAGAACACGAGCGAGAAAACGAGAACACGAGCGAGAATTGAGAACACGAGCGAGAAAACGAGCGAGAACACGGAACACGAGTGAGAAAAAGAACGAGAACACGAGCGAGAAAAAGAACGAGAACACGAGCGAGAACACGAGCGAGAACACGAGCGAGAACACGAGCGAGAAAACGAGTGAGAACACGAGCGAGAAAACAAGCGAGAACACGAGCAAGAAAGCAAGAACACGATCAAGAAAGCGAAGAAACGAACGAGAACACGAGCGAGAAAACGAACGAGAACACGAGAACACAAGTGAGAAAACGAGCGAGAAAACGAGAACACAAGTGAGAAAACGAGCGAGAAAACGAGAACACGAGCGAGAAAACGAGAACACGAGCGAGAACACGAGCGAGAACACGAGCGAGAACACGAGCGAGAAAATGAGCGAGAACACGAGTGAGAACACGAGCGAGAAAACGAGAACACGAGCGAGAACACGAGCGAGAACACGAGCGAGAACACGAGCGAGAACACGAGCGAGAACACGAGCGAGAAAACGAGAACACGAGCGAGAACACGAGCGAGAAAACGAGAACACGAGCGAGAACACGAGCGAGAACACGAGCGAGAACACGAGCGAGAACACGAGCGAGAACACGAGCGAGACATGAGTGAGAACACGAGTGAGAAAACGAGCGAGAACACGAGCGAGAACACGAGTGAGAACACGAGCGAGAAAACAAGCGAGAACACGAGCAAGAAAGCGAGAACACGAGCAAGAAAGCGAGAACACGAGCAAGAAAGCGAAGAAACGAACGAGAACACGAGCGAGAAAACGAACGAGAACACGAGCGAGAACACGAGCGAGAACACGAGCGAGAACACGAGCGAGAAAACAAGCGAGAACACGAGCAAGAAAGCGAAGAAACGAACGAGAACACAAGTGAGAAAACGAGCGAGAAAACGAGAACACAAGTGAGAAAACGAGCGAGAAAACAAGCGAGAACACGAGCAAGAAAGCAAGAACACGATCAAGAAAGCGAAGAAACGAACGAGAACACAAGTGAGAAAACGAGCGAGAAAACGAGAACACAAGTGAGAAAACGAGCGAGAAAACGAGAACACGAGCGAGAAAACGAGAACACGAGTGAGAACACGAGCGAGAACACGAGCGAGAAAATGAGCGAGAACACGAGTGAGAACACGAGCGAGAAAACGAGAACACGAGCGAGAACACGAGCGAGAACACGAGCGAGAACACGAGCGAGAAAACGAGAACACGAGCGAGAACACGAGCGAGAAAACGAGAACACGAGCGAGAACACGAGCGAGAACACGAGCGAGAACACGAGCGAGAACACGAGCGAGAACACGAGCGAGAACACGAGCGAGAACACGAGCGAGACATGAGTGAGAACACGAGTGAGAAAACGAGCGAGAACACGAGCGAGAACATGAGTGAGAACACGAGTGAGAACACGAGCGAGAAAACAAGCGAGAACACGAGCAAGAAAGCGAGAACACGAGCAAGAAAGCGAAGAAACGAACGAGAACACGAGCGAGAAAACGAACGAGAACACGAGCGAGAACACGAGCGAGAACACGAGCGAGAAAACAAGCGAGAACACGAGCAAGAAAGCGAAGAAACGAACGAGAACACAAGTGAGAAAACGAGCGAGAAAACGAGAACACAAGTGAGAAAACGAGCGAGAAAACGCGAGTGAGAACACGAGAACACCAGCGAGAAAACGAGCGAGAAAACGAGCGAGAAAACGCGAGTGAGAACACGAGAACACCAGCGAGAAAACGAGCGAGAAAACGAGCGAGAAAACGAGCGAGAAAACAAGCGAGAAAACGAGCGAGAACGCGAGTGAGAACACGAGAACACCAGCGAGAAAACAAGCGAAAAAACGAGGCCAAAAAAAATGAGTGAGAACACGAGAACACCAGCGAGAAAACGAGCGAGAAAACGAGCGAGAAAACGAGCGAGAAAACAAGTGAGAAAACGAGCGAGAACACGAGTGAGAACATGAGAACAAGTCAACACAGTCAGACGTTCTTCTCACTATCTCACTCCCTGTGTACGGGAGATGCTCACACATCCCGTTGGCCGAGAGTCAGGCTTTGCGCATTCCCTCCGGTAAAAAATTCTGCCTATGGTGTTATGCAGAATCCGGGAGGAGAGCGTCAGGGATCCTCGTGCCCCCAAACTGGCCGAACCAGCCCTGGTTTGCACACCTGAGAGAGGTAATGGCGGCTCTCCCATGGAAGGACTCGTTGTCGCAGGCAAACGGCACGATATGGCACCAGAGCTGAGGAAACTTCATGCGTGGCCGCTAAGCTAAACATGCGTGAGCTAAACAATCTGCCTTCACGAGTGCTGGACACACTCGCGGAGTCGCGCGCTTCTACTGGGCGCCTTTATGCTCTGAAATGGGGAGTTTTTGAAAATAGTGCCAGGACAGCCATGTCGACCCGGTGATCTGTCCCGTGTCGGATGCGTTGCGCATCCACAGACTGGATAGCGGGAGTTAGCCATCCACGCTGAATGTGTATGTGGCCACTAATGTTTCTTTTCGTTCTCCGGTTGACAGGCAATCGATCGGTAAACACACTCTGGTGGCCAGATTTCTCAGGAGATTGTATCCTTCACATGGGATCTAGCTCTAGGTTCAAGCCCCTAGCTTCGACTGCGGTTAAGGAGCTCTCCCTGAAAACGGCTTTGCTCTTGCTCTCGCCTCTCTGAAGTGCATTGGAGACTTACACGTGTTCTCGGTGAACGATGATTGTATTTGTTTCGGACCCGACGACTGCATCGTTACTCTCCGGCCGAGACGAGGCTACGTTGACACTGTGTTTAACCCTCATGCTTGAGTGCTTATTGTGTTGTGTCTGCCCTGGATCAGTGCAGCCTTCGTTTCATTGCGTTTAGATATGCAAATTTTGACAGGGTCGCTGATGTTTCATTGATCTAGTTCCGCCTATCAGATGCCAGCACTCCTAGCGGCGCGGCTATTGGCTCACTGTCTGTCTTTTCGTGGCGGGTGCAGCTTGACCCCGGTTCTAAGGGCTTATGTTCGCTATTCTCACTGCGGGATATAATACAGTTCCAGCTGCGTCATAGCTCACGCAATGTTGAGTTACCGCTCTCAGGAAACCGAGGTTACGATAGTAACCGGAGACATTTTTCTGTGTTAAAATACAAAAAGTCTACAGTGTCACACACAGGCTAATGATATGTAACCTGATATAACAATTATACACTTGTACACACACACACACACACACACACACACACCCAGACACAGGCGCGCGCACACACACCCAGACACACACACATTCATTCAAACACACACACAAACACGCACACGCACACACACGCACACACAAACACACACACACACGCACACACAAACACACACACTCCACCTGCTCTCGGATCTCGACTCTCTTGCGTTTGATGCACATCTCTTTGGCCCTCATGTGCTGCAGTGTCTCTTTAGCCAATAGGATTCTGAGTTTCTCTTGTCTGGGCGTGGCCATTGCCCAAGAGGCGTGGCCAAATCTCTTCTGATCCTGCTCCATCTGTTTCACCATACCTGAAGGAACACACACACACACACACACACACACACACTATCAGCAGAGATATCACACTCAACTCACAGATGATAGTGTGTGTGTGTGTGTGTGTGTGTGTGTGTGTGTGTGTGTGTGTGTGTGTGTGTGTGTGTGTGTGTGTGTGTGTGTGTGACCTGTCAGGGCTCTGGAAGTGTCTTTAAAGTACTCTGCTGTGTTGTCCTGTATTGAGTGAACGGCTGATTCTCCTCGTTGACTCCATTCGTTCATCTCTGTCTTCAGTTCACACACACGCTTCGGCCCCAGTTCCTCGTACTGAAGACATTTCTGAACACACACACACACACACGCACACACACTGTCCATCAACTTCTGCTGCTTCTGACATCATGTTGATCTGTGAGGGTGATGTTCTGATGTGTGTGTGTACCAGAATCTCGGTCTTGTAAAGCGAGGCGATCTCTCTCATGTCTCTGAAGGGCTGCAGAAGGTTCTGGTAGAACTGAGTCGCAACACTCACAAACTCTCTATAAGCCTCATCTTCCTCCTCATAGATCTTCATCAGTCGCAGGAGTCCGTCAGCGCTGGAGTGAGTCTGAACCAGCTGAGGAACCACACAACACAACAACACAACGACAGAAGAGGCTCGTCATCATGATGAGATCAACAACAACAACAAACAGCAGAACGGGACAACAGAACAGAATAGTAGAATAGAATATAACACAACAGAATAGAATTAGAATAGTAGGGTTAGAACAGAATAGTAGAATAGAAAAGAACAGAATAGAATAGAATAGAAGAATAGAATAGAATGGAACAGAATAAAATAATGGAATAGATCAGAAAAGAATAGTACAGAATAGTATAGAAAATGATTATAATAGAACAGAATAGAAAAATAAAATAGAATAGAATAGAAAAGAAAAGTAGAATAGAACAGAATAGTACAATAGAATAGAACACAATAGAAAAGAACAGAATATAATGGAATAGATCGGAAAAGAATAGTACAGTATAGAATAGAATTAGAATAGAACAGAATCGAAAAATAAAATAGAATAGAACAGAATAGAATAGTAGAATAGAATAGGACATAATAGTAGAATAGAATAGAAGAGGAGGAAGAAAAGTTGTATTTATATACTGCCTTTCCACAAGCCCAAAGTCGCTTAACAAAACAGAATATAATAGAACAGAATAGAATAGTGGAATGGAATAGAATGGTGTAATAGAATAGAACAGAAAAGAATAGTACAGAATAGTGTACTACAGAAGAGAATAGAACAGAATAGTAGAATAGAATAAAACAGAATAGAATATAACATAATAGAATATAATAAAACATAATAAATCAGAACAGAACAGACCAGAATAGAATAGAATAGAATAGAATAGAATAGAATAGAATAGAATAGAATAGAACAGCACTCAGGTCCGGGTCAGTGTCGCGGCTCACCGCACGCAACGCGTCTTTGGCGCGCGTAATCTCGTCCCGCATCGCTTTGCATTTAAACTCTTGCAGGTTTTCGAAGTACTCGCGCTCGTCTGCCTCAGTGACGCTGAACAGCGCGTCCAGCACGATCTTACGGCCGCAAGCGTCCACGGCGTTGCTGAAGTACCGCTCCAGCTGCCTGCAATGCGCGTCAGCATCGCACCGCGGCGCGTTGGAGAACAACAGGTCCCACACGCTCGCCTCCCGGAAGCGCGTCAG